>NW_026045073.1:12500-30000 GCF_943734845.2 Anopheles funestus | reverse complement strand
CCCTTTGACGTTTTCCCCCAAGCACGTTGATCCAGTATTACGACGGATACGGTCAACGAATTCTTGGACATCAAAGAGGTTTTCGATTGAATTTCCCCATGTTTCACAACGTACTCTTAGCGGTATCCTACGATACGTCTCACTCTATTTGTGTGTGTGCGCGTTTACGTGCGTGCGATTTATGCGGTTCACCCCTTTACTTTCAGCGCCCTGCGGTCCCAACAAAGGTCCCGAGCACGCCATTATGCACAGTGTGGAAGCGTGTTTCCCCCACGACACTAGACGGGCTGCTCGCCATAGTGTTCTATTGTGGCACGCTCCACCCTGAAGTTTGGTTTGTTGTATATCAAGGAATTGATAGGCACTCAAGAAGTGTGTGCATCGGCCGGGTTTAATCGTCCGACGCGCAATATGCGTTCAACTTATCGGTGTTCATGTGTCCTGCAGTTCACATTGTGACGCGCATTTAGCTGCGGTCTTCATCGATCCATGAGCCGAGTGATCCCCTGCCTAGGGTTTTATAGTAAGGTTCCCAATGTAACACAATCCCGGTGGTACGTCCAAAGACTAACTTTCTGACTAAGTTGTCTTTATTACCCAATAGTCCCAGGCCTTGTGACTTGTGGCTCATGTCTACGCCCATGGCCACCATTCGCTAAGATAGTTTTGAAGTCACTTTGAAGGCCCAGGAACAACTCTCTTAGCACATCGGTTAACCTGGCGCCGCAGTCAACTCATGTGCTTGGATCGGATCGAGCTATTGAGTATTGGGCCTGCATACTCGCTCATCCGTATCCTTTGCGTACCGCCCCATGGCCCTTGTATGTCTGCACCACAGTTCCTGTTCGTTCCGTGCCTATGGCCGGATACGTATTGCACATCGGTTAACCTGACGCCGCAGTCAACTCATGTGCTTGGATCGGATCGAGCTATTGAGTATTGGGCCTGCATACTCGCTCATCCGTATCCTTTGCGTACCGCCCCATGGCCCTTGTATGTCTGCACCACAGTTCCTGTTCGTTCCGTGCCTATGGCCGGATACGTATTGCACATCGGTATACCTGTCGCTACTCAGGCAACTCGTGTGCGTGGATTGGATCGAGAACATGGTGTGTGCCCCATGTTATAATTGATAGTCCATATCCACTTTATAGGTTAAAGTCATAAGTTGTGATTGCACAACCATTCTTCATAAGAGTTTAATCACTCTTCAACTAACTTTCGTTCTGGTGTCTTGGTATCAAATCGCGTAAGACACAAGATTCTACTGGCCAAATAGAATCTAGCACATTGGTTAACCTGGCGCCGCAGTCAACTCATGTGCTTGGATCGGATCGAGCTATTGAGTATTGGGCCTGCATACTCGCTCATCCGTATCCTTTGCGTACCGCCCCATGGCCCCGTCCTTAGAGTTAATGACTAGTAGGCTTAACTCTTTGTATGTCTGCACCACAGTTCCCGTTCGTTCCGTGCCGTGGCCGGATACGTATTGCACATCGGTATACCTGTCGCTACTCAGGCAACTCGTGTGCGTGGATTGGATCGAGCTCATGGGGTGTGTAGAGATTCCATGTTATAATTGCAAGTCCATATCCACTTTATAGGTTAAAGTCATAAGTTGTGATTGCACAACCATACTTCATAAGAGTTTAATAACTCTTCAACTAACTTTCGTTCTGGTGTCTTGGTATCAAATCGCATAAGACACAAGATTCTACTGGCCAAATAGAATCTAGCACATTGGTTAACCTGGCGCCGCAGTCAACTCATGTGCTTGGATCGGATCGAGCTATTGAGTATTGGGCCTGCATACTCGCTCATCCGTATCCTTTGCGTACCGCCCCATGGCCCCGTCCTTAGAGTTAATGACTAATAGGCTTAACTCTTTGTATGTCTGCACCACAGTTCCCGTTCGTTCCGTGCCGTGGCCGGATACGTATTGCACAACAGTAGATACCATCACCTGACGTATCTAACACACCACTATTGTAACTCGTCGTCGAAGGACCTTTCAAGTGCCTGATGGCCAGGGGAGCTCTTACACGGCACGGAGACACAGTGATGCTCGCCCATCACAGTGTACAACGATCGAGTTTGCTTAAGTGTCTGGGTACCTACACACCAGACACAATGCAATGGCCACGGATCCACACAAGGCACATCACATGCAGAAAGCTTCACCAGATTATGACACATACCACACTCTTGTAACTCGTCGTCGAAGGGGCGTTCAAAGTGCCTTACGGCTAGGGGAGATCTAGCACGGCACGGAGACACAGTGATGGTTGCCCATCAAAGTGTACAACGATCGAGTTTGCTTTCCGCGCAAGCGTTCTAAGTGTCTGGGTACCTACACACCAGACACAATGCAATGGCCACGGATCCACACAAGGCACATCACATGCAGAAAGCTTCACCAGATTCTGACACATACCACACTCTTGTAACTCGTCGTCGAAGGGGCGTTCAAAGTGCCTTACGGCTAGGGGGGATCTAGCACGGCACGGAGACACAGTGATGGTCACCCATCAAAGTGTACAACGAACGAGTTGGCTTTCAACAAATTCTGACACATAGCAAGCGAGCGACCGAGCTACACCGAAGGCAGCCCATGGTTGGTCACTCGCGGACGATCATCAGTAATGATCCTTCCGCAGGTTCACCTACGGAAACCTTGTTACGACTTTTACTTCCTCTAAATCATCAAGTTCGGTCAACTTCAGCCATGCCAGCTGCAGCTCACGAAGGAACCGCGGAAGGTAAGCCTCCAGAAACCTCACTAAATAATCCATCGGTAGTAGCGACGGGCGGTGTGTACAAAGGGGCAGGGACGTAATCAGCACTAGCTAATGACTAGTGCTTACTAGAAATTCCAGGTTCATGGGGACCGTTGCAGTCCCCAATCCCGACTAGATGGGCATTTTAGTGATTTCCCGTTCCTCTCGGAATGGGGGCGCCTATTGGCGAGAACACGCTGCGACCCACATTGTAGCACGCGTGCAGCCCAGAACATCTAAGGGCATCACGGACCTGTTATCGCTCATTCTCAGCTTGCTAAACACAAGTTGTCCCGCTAAGCAGGGCAAACGTAGCCGACGACCGCCCGTGAAGGCGCCGCCCGGCTGTAACGTCAGGTGCGCCCGGAGGCGCACTGCTGACAGCGTTCTAGTTAGCATGTTTGAGTCACGTTCGTTATCGGAATTAACCAGACAAATCATTCCACGAACTAAGAACGGCCATGCACCACTACCCTTAAATTTGAGAAAGAGCTATCAATCTGTCTTACCTCGATAAGTTTGGACCTGGTAAATTTTCCCGTGTTGAGTCAAATTAAGCCGCAAGCTCCACTTCTTGTGGTGCCCTTCCGTCAATTCCTTTAAGTTTCAACTTTGCAACCATACTTCCCCCGGAACCCGATTTTGGTTTCCCGGAAGCGACTGAGAGCACCGAATAGGGGTAGCGTCTCCCAATTGCTAATTGGCATCGTTTACGGTTTAGAACTAGGGCGGTATCTAATCGCCTTCGATCCTCTAACTTTCGTTCTTGATTAAAGAAAGCATCCATGGCAAACGCTTTCGCTTCAGTTGGTCCTACGACGGTCTACGAATTTCACCTCTCGCGCCGTAATACCAATGCCCCCAACTACTTCTGTTAATCATTACCTCTAGGTTTCTGACAAACCAACGAAATCGTATAAACCGAGGTCATATTCCATTATTCCATGCAAGATTATTCCTCGGCCAACGCCAACCCCACGGGGGGGGCCGGACGCTTTGTCTTAGCCTGCTTTGAGCACTCTAATTTGTTCAAGGTAAATGTGAGGATCTTGAGCACCATGAGGAGCCCGTGCCGGAGTTTAACCGGTAGCACGGTACTCGTTCACAGAGTAACGCCCAAGTACACCATTGTGAGTCGCAGCCGTGAGCGCGCGCACGAACGGCCCCGGCGTGTAACCGGGCGCCCGTGGCGGTCACGTGTCTGGACGGGCATATCAACTTCGAACGTTTTAACCGCAACAACTTTAATATACGCTAGTGGAGCTGAATTACCGCGGCTGCTGGCACCAGACCCACTTGATCCTTGTTGAAGGATTTATACTCAACTCATTCCAATTATGGACCATCGTTAGAGAGGTCCATATTGTTATTTCTCGTCACTACCTCCCCGTACTGGGATTGGGTAATTTACGCGCCTGCTGCCTTCCTTGGATGTGGTAGCCATTTCTCAGGCTCCCTCTCCGGAATCGAACCCTGATTCCCCGTTACCCGTCGCAACCATGGTAGTCCTCTACACTACCATCAATAGTTGATAGGGCAGACATTTGAAAGATCTGTCGTCAGTCGACAAGCGACCATACGATCTGCGTCCTTATCCAGACTTCAACTCAAGCCGCCCGGAGGCGATTGGTTTAACTAATAAGTGCACCAGTTCAGCTACCCGCGAGGGCAACAGTCCCGGCATGTTGCATGTATTAGCTCTGGATTTTCCACAGTTATCCAAGTAACTAGTGGTAGGATGATCTTGTGAATTATAGCTGTTATACTGAGCCTTATGCGGTTTCACATTCATTTATGTTTGTACTTAGACATGCATGGCTTAACCTTTGAGACAAGCGTATATTACTGGTAGGATCAACCAGAATTCGTTCCACTACAGACACACACTCGCTTAGTGGGAAATAAATTTCCACACAACTCTCTCTCTCTAGAACCATATGGAATGGCTCTTTGGTGTTGGGTAAGGCACCAATTTGTTGGGGTGTAACGGTCACCACCAACTTTAAGTTTGTTAGGGCACAACGGAAACCACTAACTAAACTTTAGGAAACTAAATTTCCTCACACATTATCTCTCACCATATTAGCACTAGGTGCTATCCACGATTGTACAACGTTTCAACTCTTGAATCGACCGTAGGGCCGCGGAATTGCTTCCGGGCCCCTATTCTCGCTATTAATTGTTCATCTCTTTCAATACATCGAGTTCGTTCCATTGGGTAGTTCGCATGGCGAACGTTTTGATGCAGCCCCCTGGGGGACCACGGCACTTTACACCGGGTATGGTGTATGCGCAACCTACAGATAACAATAAACCCCTTATGCGTGTGTAAACCGATGTTGGGCTGCTCAACATCTTTCATGGTTACATCACTTGCACCAGAACCCACGGTGCCGATTTGGTAATATGTTGTACATTTACTCTCAAGATGTACGCTTCGGCCCCTTATTCAGGGGCTCAAGCTATTACCAGCAAGAACAATCCTCATCCAGACTTGAACTCGAAACACCTGGAGGCGAACGGTTTAACTAATAAGTGCACCAGTCTTGAATCCATGCGTCGGTGGAAACAATGCCGGCGTGTTGCATGTATTAGCTCTGAACTTAGCGAGTGATTGCCTTGCAGCTGTCATACTGAGCGTAGAGCGTGATTATCGCTCACTTGAACCATGTTGAATGGCTCTTTGGTGTAGGGTAAGGCACCAATTTGTTGGGGCACAACGAAACCACCAACTTAAGACTTGCTTATAGGCATTTCAACGTTTTCAACTCTTAAATCGACCGTGTTTCATTATCATCTCTTCTTCTTATTAAATGCATCGAGTTCGTTCCATTGGGTAGTTCGCGTGGCGAACGGTTTGATGCAGCCCCCCGGGGGGGACCACGGCACTTTACACCGGGCATGGTGTATGCGCAACCTACAGATCACCAATATATTTGTGATCGATAATGCACACTTCTTACACGACTGACCAGTCGACAGCGCTGCCTTCCTATTATGCGTGTGTAAACCGATGTTGGGCTGCTCAACATCTTTCACGGTTACATCACTTGCACCCGAACCCATGGTGCCGATTTGGTAATATGTTGTACATGGTCTCAAGATGTACGCTTCGACCCCTTATTCAGGGGCTCAAGCTATTACCAGCAAGATCAATCCTCATCCAGACTTGAACTCGAAACACCCGGAGGCGAACGGTTTAACTAATAAGTGCACCAGTCTTGAATCCATGCGTCGGTGGAAACAATGCCGGCATGTTGCATGTATTAGCTCTGAACATAGCGAGTGATTGCCTTGTAGCTGTCGAACTGAGCGTAGAATGTGATTATCGCTCACTTGAAAGGGTCAAGCCCTTTCGAGTCGTCCGGTTTTTACGCCAGACGACTCGGTTCACCATCTTTCGGGATACAAGTTGACTAAGTGGTACCACTACACTTATCAACTTTCGATTTGGTAATCCTCATCCAGCTTCCTTTCTGGAGGTCCCGAGGATTACCAATTGGGCTGTCATACTGAGCTCATATATTGGAGATCGATAATGCACACTTCTTACACGACTGACCAGTCGACAGCGCTGCCTTCCTATTATGCGTGTGTAAACCGATGTTGGGCTGCTCAACATCTTTCACGGTTACATCACTTGCACCAGAACCCACGGTGCCGATTTGGTAATATGTTGTACATTTACTCAAGATGTACGCTTCGGCCCCTTATTCAGGGGCTCAAGCTATTACCAGCAAGAACAATCCTCATCCAGACTTGAACTCGAAACACCCGGAGGCGAACGGTTTAACTAATAAGTGCACCAGTCTTGAATCCATGCGTCGGTGGAAACAATGCCGGCGTGTTGCATGTATTAGCTCTGAACTTAGCGAGTGATTGCCTTGCAGCTGTCGAACTGAGCGTAGAGCGTGATTATCGCTCACTTGAACCATGTTGAATGGCTCTTTGGTGTAGGGTAAGGCACCAATTTGTTGGGGCACAACGAAACCACCAACTTAAGACTTGCTTATAGGCATTTCAACGTTTTCAACTCTTAAATCGACCGTGTTTCATTATCATCTCTTCTTCTTATTAAATGCATCGAGTTCGTTCCATTGGGTAGTTCGCGTGGCGAACGGTTTGATGCAGCCCCCCGGGGGGGACCACGGCACTTTACACCGGGCATGGTGTATGCGCAACCTACAGATCACCAATATATTTGTGATCGATAATGCACACTTCTTACACGACTGACCAGTCGACAGCGCTGCCTTCCTATTATGCGTGTGTAAACCGATGTTGGGCTGCTCAACATCTTTCACGGTTACATCACTTGCACCCGAACCCATGGTGCCGATTTGGTAATATGTTGTACATGGTCTCAAGATGTACGCTTCGACCCCTTATTCAGGGGCTCAAGCTATTACCAGCAAGATCAATCCTCATCCAGACTTGAACTCGAAACACCCGGAGGCGAACGGTTTAACTAATAAGTGCACCAGTCTTGAATCCATGCGTCGGTGGAAACAATGCCGGCATGTTGCATGTATTAGCTCTGAACATAGCGAGTGATTGCCTTGTAGCTGTCGAACTGAGCGTAGAATGTGATTATCGCTCACTTGAAAGGGTCAAGCCCTTTCGAGTCGTCCGGTTTTTACGCCAGACGACTCGGTTCACCATCTTTCGGGAAGGGACCGTCTCGGTCGCAAGCTGCTCCGGTCCCCAAACAACCTGCGACAAATGATAGGAAATGCCGACATCAATACGTGTTCAGTTTGGTTTATCGCTCATAGGTCTTTTTGACCATCGATCCCTGATTATAACTCTCAATTAAACAGTCAGGAGAGTAAGGCATGCCCATCGATATCTCATCGACAGGCGATACCGCAAGAACGGCCAACGACACATCAGGTGATCGATTATTGCTACGACTTTTGCTTAATCGTTTCCACTCCTTAGAGAAAGAAACCCCCGGGGACCGTCTCGGTCGCAAGCTGCTCCGGTCCCTAAACAACCTGCGACAAATGATAGGAAATGCCGACATCAATATGTGTTCAGTTTGGTTTATCGCTCATTGGTCTGTTTGACCATCGATCCCTGATTAAACTCTCAGTAATCCAGTCGGGAGAGTAAGGCATGCCCATCGATATCTCATCGACAGGCGATACCGCTTGAACGGCCAACGACACATCAGAGGATCGTATCTTGCTACAACTCTTGCTTAATAGTTTCCACTCCTTGGAGAAAGAAACCCCCGGGGACCGTCTCGGCCGCAAGCTGCTCCGGTCCCTAAACAACCTGCGGCATCAAATGATAGGAAAAGCCGACATCAATACGTGTTCAGTTTGGTTTATCGCTCATTGGTCTTGTTTGACCATCGATCCCTGATTAATACTCTCAATTAGAAGGTCGGTAGAGTAAGGCATGCCCATCGATATCTCATCGACAGGCGATACCGCATGAACGGCCAACGACACATCAGAGGATCGTATCTTGCTACAACTCTTGCTTAATAGTTTCCACTCCTTGGAGAAAGAAACCCCCGGGGACCGTCTCGGCCGCAAGTTGCTCCGGTCCCTAAACAACCTGCGGCATCAAATGATAGGAAAAGCCGACATCAATACGTGTTCAGTTTGGTTTATCGCTCATAGGTCTGTTTGACCATCGATCCTAGAATTCAACTTTCGAGTAAGGCATGCCCGTCGATATCTCATCGATAGGCGATACCGGTAGAACGGCCAACGACACACATCTAGGATCGCATTTACTCTTCCTTGGATGGATAACCAATACCCTAGGACCGTTTCATCGCGAGCTGCTCCGGTCCTCAAACAACTCGCGAACCACCGATAGGATGATATTAGGAATGGCCGACTTTCATCCTTTAACTCTCAGTTCTGCTTACCAAAACATAGGTACTTGGACCTTAAAGACCACTATATGTTCCCCGATCGGGGGCAATCGGAACGTCTATCCATCATCAACATCGTTTCACTCATTCCGAACCACCAAATTGGACAGACAGTACCATATTCACCAACCGATTGCTTCAACTTCGCAAACTGTATGGTAAGTTCTACTAATTTCACATCTTACCATCGACTAATAGTGCATAAATCCACTTGGAAATCACTTTTCCTTGGTCCTCGGACCTTCTACGACAACGTCCAACAAATATCCGAAGTCGTTTCCCAACTTAGACCAAGCATTTCGTATCTTTACTTCTAATCGATTTTTTCTCGCATAATTGACGATCAAAATCTAAAAACCACATTTTGAGCCAGAAGCAGTCGTCCGATCGTCCTGGGGGTAGTCTCAATCGATTTAGAAGGGTCCAATTCATAAAGATACATACTCAGTCAAAATCATGCTTCTGGCTCACCTACCCCCTATATAGTAAACGAAAGCGTACAGGCGTGGAAAACGTGCCATTTTTCTCCATCACGGACTTTTTTTTTCTCGTTGCACCGACTCTAGTAAAAAAGTGAAATTTTTTACTAGTTACCAACTTTTGCAAATTATCATCGGATATCACTTTTTATGGTCTATAGTAAGTTCTTATCACGTTTTAGTAGTTTTTGAAAAAAAAATTTTTTTGAACTTTTCAAAATTTTTCAAAACAAAGTTTTTGTAGGCGGTTTTGTGTATGGAGGGTTACTAGTCTCGGGGTCACTGTTTGACCAAAAAACCACTATATATCATTCGAAAGGTAATTTCAAGGGCTACAAAAAATTGTTCTACGGCACCCCCCTCCGACGTCTAGTATTCGAGTTATTGGCCAAAAACCATCACTTGAGCGATTTTTCGTTCAGGGTACCCGACTCTAGTAAAAAAGTGAAATTTTTCTCGATTGACCAAGTGTTGCAAATGACCATCGGATTTCACTTTTTATGGTCTATAGTGAGTTCTGATCACGATTTGGTACTTTTTGAAAAAATTTTTTTGACGCACTTTTCAAAATTTTGCAAAACCAAAACTTTTTAGGCGGTTTTGTGTATGGAGGGTTACTAGTCTCGGGGTCACTGTTTGACCAAAAAACCACTATATATCATTCGAAAGGTAATTTCAAGGGCTACAAAAAATTGTTCTACGGCACCCCCCTCCGACGTCTAGTATTCGAGTTATTGGCCAAAAACCGCAACTATAGCGGTTTTTCGTACAGGGTACCCGACTCTAGTAAAATGATGCGATTTTTACTAGTCTAGGAACTTTTTGGTCAAAAAATCAAGTATATGTCATTCGATAGATAATTTCAAGGGCTACCAAAAATTGTTCCACGACACCCCCCTGCGACGTCTAGTATTCGAGTTATTAGCCAAAAACCGCAACTTAAGCGGTTTTTCGTCCAGGGTACCCGACTCTAGTAAAATGATGCGATTTTTACTAGTCTAGGGAACTTTTTGGCCAAAAATCAAGTATATGTCATTCGATAGATAATTTCAAGGGCTACCAAAAATTGTTCCACGACACCCCCCTCCGACGTCTAGTATTCGAGTTATTAGCCAAAAACCGCAATTATAGCGGTTTTTCGTCCAGGGTACCCGACTCTAGTAAAATGATGCGATTTTTACTAGTCTAGGGAACTTTTTGGCCAAAAATCAAGTATATGTCATTCGATAGATAATTTCAAGGGCTACCAAAAATTGTTCCACGACACCCCCCTGCGACGTCTAGTATTCGAGTTATTAGCCAAAAACCGCAATTATAGCGGTTTTTCGTCCAGGGTACCCGACTCTAGTAAAATGATGCGATTTTTACTAGTCTAGGGAACTTTTTGGCCAAAAATCAAGTATATGTCATTCGATAGATAATTTCAAGGGCTACCAAAAATTGTTCCATGACACCCCCCTGCGACGTCTAGTATTCGAGTTATGGGCCAAAAACCATTCATACTTGAGCATTTTGCTCATTTTGCCTGTACGGGTACCGGGGACTAGTAAAATCAGGCCAATTTTACTAGAGTAGGGGTCCTTTTTGGTCAAAAAAACAACTTTTGCTCGTTCGATAGGGAATCGATAGGGCAACAAAAAATCGTTCTACGACCCCCCCTTCCGATGTCTAGTATTCGAGTTATGGGCCAAAAACAGTTTATAGCTAATTTTTCACTCGATTTTTCACCAAGTATCGCACATTACTCCGGTTCTATACATTGGATCGTCAATCTTTAAGATTTTATGGGTAGTTCCAACTGTTTGCTACATTTCATCCATACATCACCAACCGATTCAATGTCTGTGCTAGAAGTTATTAGAGGAATAAAAAAATTTACCCTTGGCTTTGGACCGTACAATTTTACCCATTTTTGGCCCATATTTGCCCCATAGCTCCGCCGGTATCCAAGATATGGCCACACTTTCTTCTGGCCATGGGTAGATGGCACTTGTGGCTAGATTTCTTCCATGCACCACTAATCGCTACCATGTCTGTGGCCGGAGCTATTCACGAAAGCGCCTTGCGCACTTGGTCGGATTTTTGGTCCACCTGGCACCATTTTTGGCCCATATTTGCCCCATAGCTCCGCCGGTATCCAAGATAGCGCCACACTTTCTTCTGGCCATGGGTAGATGGCACTTGTGGCTAGATTTCTTCCATGCACCACTAATCGCTACCATGTCTGTGGCCGGAGCTATTCGACGAACAACCATCGCATTTACCTAGGTACTTTTTCGGATTTTTGGTCCAACTTGCACCATTTTTGGCCCATATTTGCCCCATAGCTCCGCCGGTATCCAAGATATGGCCACACTTTCTTCTGGCCATGGGTAGATGGCACTTGTGGCTAGATTTCTTCCATGCACCACTAATCGCTACCATGTCTGTGGCCGGAGCTATTCGACGAACAACCATCGCATTTACCTAGGTACTTTTTCGGATTTTTGGTCCAACTTGCACCATTTTTGGCCCATATTTGCCCCATAGCTCCGCCGGTATCCAAGATATGGCCACACTTTCTTCTGGCCATGGCTAGATGGCACTTGTGGCTAGATTTCTTCCATGCACCACTAATCGCTACCATGTCTGTGGCCGGAGCTATTCACGAAAGCGCCTCGCGCACTTGGTCGGATTTTTGGTCCAACTTCACCATTTTTGGCCCATATTTGCCCCATAGCTCCGCCGGTATCCAAGATAGCGCCACACTTTCTTCTGGCCATGGGTAGATGGCACTTGTGGCTAGATTTCTTCCATGCACCACTAATCGCTACCATGTCTGTGGCCGGAGCTATTCACGAAAGCGCCTCGCGCACTTGGTCGGATTTTTGGTCCAACTTGCACCATTTTTGGCCCATATTTGCCCCATAGCTCCGCCGGTATCCAAGATATGGCCACACTTTCTTCTGGCCATGGGTAGATGGCACTTGTGGCTAGATTTCTTCCATGCACCACTAATCGCTACCATGTCTGTGGCCGGAGCTATTCGACGAACAACCATCGCATTTACCTAGGTACTTTTTCGGATTTTTGGTCCAACTTGCACCATTTTTGGCCCATATTTGCCCCATAGCTCCGCCGGTATCCAAGATATGGCCACACTTTCTTCTGGCCATGGGTAGATGGCACTTGTGGCTAGATTTCTTCCATGCACCACTAATCGCTACCATGTCTGTGGCCGGAGCTATTCACGAAAGCGCCTCGCGCACTTGGTCGGATTTTTGGTCCACCTGGCACCATTGTTGGCCCGTATTTGCCCCATAGCTCCGCCGGTATCCAAGATATGGCCACACTTTGTTCTGGCCATGGGTAGATGGCACTTGTGGCTAGATTTCTTCCATGCACCACTAATCGCTACCATGTCTCTGGCCGGAGCTATTCGACGAACAACCATCGCATTTACCTAGGTACTTTTTCGGATTTTTGGTCCAACTTGCACCATTTTTGGCCCATATTTGCCCCATAGCTCCGCCGGTATCCAAGATATGGCCACACTTTCTTCTGGCCATGGGTAGATGGCACTTGTGGCTAGATTTCTTCCATGCACCACTAATCGCTACCATGTCTGTGGCCGGAGCTATTCACGAAAGCGCCTCGCGCACTTGGTCGGATTTTTGGTCCAACTTGCACCATTTTTGGCCCATATTTGCCCCATAGCTCCGCCGGTATCCAAGATATGGCCACACTTTCTTCTGGCCATGGGTAGATGGCACTTGTGGCTAGATTTCTTCCATGCACCACTAATCGCTACCATGTCTGTGGCCGGAGCTATTCGACGAACAACCATCGCATTTACCTAGGTACTTTTTCGGATTTTTGGTCCAACTTGCACCATTTTTGGCCCATATTTGCCCCATAGCTCCGCCGGTATCCAAGATATGGCCACACTTTCTTCTGGCCATGGCTAGATGGCACTTGTGGCTAGATTTCTTCCATGCACCACTAATCGCTACCATGTCTGTGGCCGGAGCTATTCACGAAAGCGCCTCGCGCACTTGGTCGGATTTTTGGTCCAACTTCACCATTTTTGGCCCATATTTGCCCCATAGCTCCGCCGGTATCCAAGATAGCGCCACACTTTCTTCTGGCCATGGGTAGATGGCACTTGTGGCTAGATTTCTTCCATGCACCACTAATCGCTACCATGTCTGTGGCCGGAGCTATTCACGAAAGCGCCTCGCGCACTTGGTCGGATTTTTGGTCCAACTTGCACCATTTTTGGCCCATATTTGCCCCATAGCTCCGCCGGTATCCAAGATATGGCCACACTTTCTTCTGGCCATGGGTAGATGGCACTTGTGGCTAGATTTCTTCCATGCACCACTAATCGCTACCATGTCTGTGGCCGGAGCTATTCGACGAACAACCATCGCATTTACCTAGGTACTTTTTCGGATTTTTGGTCCAACTTGCACCATTTTTGGCCCATATTTGCCCCATAGCTCCGCCGGTATCCAAGATATGGCCACACTTTCTTCTGGCCATGGGTAGATGGCACTTGTGGCTAGATTTCTTCCATGCACCACTAATCGCTACCATGTCTGTGGCCGGAGCTATTCACGAAAGCGCCTCGCGCACTTGGTCGGATTTTTGGTCCACCTGGCACCATTGTTGGCCCGTATTTGCCCCATAGCTCCGCCGGTATCCAAGATATGGCCACACTTTGTTCTGGCCATGGGTAGATGGCACTTGTGGCTAGATTTCTTCCATGCACCACTAATCGCTACCATGTCTCTGGCCGGAGCTATTCGACGAACAACCATCGCATTTACCTAGGTACTTTTTCGGATTTTTGGTCCAACTTGCACCATTTTTGGCCCATATTTGCCCCATAGCTCCGCTGGTATCCAAGATATGGCCACACTTTCTTCTGGCCATGGGTAGATGGCACTTGTGGCTAGATTTCTTCCATGCACCACTAATCGCTACCATGTCTGTGGCCGGAGCTATTCACGAAAGCGCCTCGCGCACTTGGTCGGATTTTTGGTCCAACTTGCACCATTTTTGGCCCATATTTGCCCCATAGCTCCGCCGGTATCCAAGATATGGCCACACTTTCTTCTGGCCATGGGTAGATGGCACTTGTGGCTAGATTTCTTCCATGCACCACTAATCGCTACCATGTCTGTGGCCGGAGCTATTCGACGAACAACCATCGCATTCACCTTCTCGTTGCACTTCTTCGGGAATTTGGTGCAACCAAGTTTTCACTATAACTTGGTCATTTTCCGTCCATCGGACATGCGGTTTTGGGTGTCGATACTTGACACCGCACGCTACAATATGTTCCTCCACGACCATGTGGTCCGATGCTTCCAACAGGAGCTATTCGAGGATTACCGATTTTTCACCATTAAAAATGCTCAATTTTGAACCAACTTTTGCCTATAACTCAGGCTGTATCGATCGGATCTTCAATTTTGAAAAAGTTTTGGATAGGTGGCATCAAATGCTACATTTCGTTCTTCCACGTCAACTTTGTCCGATGTCTAGCAAAAAAGTTATTCGCGAACCAAGTCCAGAACCCATGCAATGGCTGCCCACATTGCATACATCACGGCGGTTAACTCTCGTTACTCTATACCGAGGACTTGGTACATTTTCAGGCATTCGTTGCTACTTCTCGGTTCATGATATTCGTTTACGGTCTTCACTAGGGCATTTGGTGCTCCTTATCGGTTCATGATATTCGTTTACGGTCTTCACTAGGGCATTTGGTGCTCCTTATCGGTTCATGATATTCGTTTACGGTCTTCACTAGGGCATTTGGTGCTCCTTATCGGTTCATGATATTCGTTTACGGTCTTCACTAGGGCATTTGGTGCTCCTTATCGGTTCATGATATTCGTTTACGGTCTTCACTAGGGCATTTGGTGCTCCTTATCGGTTCATGATATTCGTTTACGGTCTTCACTAGGGCATTTGGTGCTCCTTATCGGTTCATGATATTCGTTTACGGTCTTCACTAGGGCATTTGGTGCTCCTTATCGGTTCTTGATATTCGTTTACGGTCTTCACTAGGGCATTTGGTGCTCCTTCTCGGTTCATGATATTCGTTTACGGTCTTCACTAGGGCATTTGGTGCTCCTTCTCGGTTCATGATATTCGTTTACGGTCTTCACTAGGGCATTTGGTACTGGGCTTCCCACTTTCTACTGATCGATCCATACTCACTTGCGTGCACCTAGCCTAGGAAGGTTTCCTATGGCTTCCCATCTTTCTACTGATCGATCCATACTCACTTGCGTGCACCTAGCCTAGGAAGGTTTCCTTGGGCTTCCCATCTTTCTACTGATCGATCCATACTCACTTGCGTGCACCTAGCCTAGGAAGGTTTCCTTGGGCTTCCCATCTTTCTACTGATCGATCCATACTCACTTGCGTGCACCTAGCCTAGGAAGGTTTCCTATGGCTTCCCATCTTTCTACTGATCGATCCATACTCACTTGCGTGCACCTAGCCTAGGAAGGTTTCCTTGGGCTTCCCATCTTTCTACTGATCGATCCATACTCACTTGCGTGCACCTAGCCTAGGAAGGTTTCCTTGGGCTTCCCATCTTTCTACTGATCGATCCATACTCACTTGCGTGCACCTAGCCTAGGAAGGTTTCCTATGGCTTCCCATCTTTCTACTGATCGATCCATACTCACTTGCGTGCACCTAGCCTAGGAAGGTTTCCTTGGGCTTCCCATCTTTCTACTGATCGATCCATACTCACTTGCGTGCACCTAGCCTAGGAAGGTTTCCTTGGGCTTCCCATCTTTCTACTGATCGATCCATACTCACTTGCGTGCACCTAGCCTAGGAAGGTTTCCTATGGCTTCCCATCTTTCTACTGATCGATCCATACTCACTTGCGTGCACCTAGCCTAGGAAGGTTTCCCTTCGGTACCGACTTCCATCTACGCACTCGATATAACCTAGGTACTTGGTACCGATGTTGGTTAACACTCAAGCATTTCTTGCATCCTGCGTGCAAGGTACCAATTTTCACTTCTTAGGTACGTTTATGGGCCCGCATTAATCCAATATCGCTCCGATGGCCTTTCGCATTATTTCATCCGATAGCCCTTGCCAAAAGCTACCAAAAGTTTCTCCACGGCCATGTGCTCCGACGCTTAGTTTAGGAAATATTCGAAAAAATTCAAAATAGGAAGCATTTTCTTATTGGAAAATCACCTTAAATCGATGGCCATTTTTTGGGCAAAAACTTTAACGTCTTCCCGACTTTGCGGGAATTGCGAATTTTAGGCACCCAGAGAAAATCTTTTACTTTAAGGGGGCGGCCGCGAAGTTGCCCAAAGTCTCGGACACAAAAATTCTCAAGTTCCCCACTCTAGTAAATCGCCCTATGAGTATCTCCTGGCCCGCGAGCTCTGCGAGCGGGCCAGCTTCGGCGATTTTTGCCTTTTCGCCTAGGCGGTTCTTCTACGAAATTGGTCCACAGCTTTTGCTCAGAAAGCTAGCATTTGTTGCAACAGTTAGGTGCTTGGTACCACATTTTGGTATCCATTTGGGCATTTGTTGCAACTACTCGGTACTTTGGCCCACATTTCGCTCTACTCGGGCCTCTATGGTGCTACTTGTCGGTACTTTTGGCCAACTTAGGCCAATTGGGTGCAACTTGTGGGTACTCTGTGGGTACTTTAGGGCATATTGTGTCTTTCGGGTGAACCTTCGCGATACTTCATGGGTACTGATGGCCAACTTAGGAACATTCAGTGCAACCTTTGGGCCTAAGGAAATTTGTCCAACTCTTTGGACTTAGAAAATTTTCTGGACTTAGAAAATTTTCTGGACTTGTAAAAATTTTCAAATGTTCAATTTGGCCCACATTTCGCTCTACTCGGGCCTCTATGGTGCTACTTGGCGGTACTTTTGGCCAACTTAGGCCAATTGGGTGCTCTTTGTGGGTACTCTATCGGTACTTTTGGCCAACTTAGGCCAATGGGGTGCTATATGTGGGTGCTCTATCGGTACTTTTGGCCATGTTAGGCCCATTCGGTGCTATTTGTGGGTACTCTATCGGTACTTTTGGCCATGTTAGGCCCATTCGGTGCTATTTGTGGGTACTCTATCAGTACTTTTGGCCAACTTAGGCCAACTCAGTGCTACTTGTGGGTACTCTATCGGTACTTTTGGCCAACTTAGGCCAACGCGGTGCTATTTGTGGGTACTCTATCGGTACTTTTGGCCAACTTAGGCCCATTCGGTGCTACTTGTGGGTACTCTATCGGTACTTTTGGCCAACTTAGGCCAACTCAGTGCTTCTTGTGGGTACTCTATCGGTACTTTTGGCCATGTTAGGCCCA
>NW_026045073.1:0-7500 GCF_943734845.2 Anopheles funestus | reverse complement strand
AGCCGACCGTCTACTGTCACGTGGGTTAGTGCCGTTCTACGGGCCTATCACCCTCTCTGGGTAGATGAGCCACCTTCAAGTTGAACTTGAACTGTTTGCACCGTGCATAGTAGATAATGGTCGTTCCAGTACACGGAATCGGACAGGTGCAGTTACACACCGTCCCTACGTGCTGAGCTTCTCCCGTTTCGCTCGCAGCTACTCAGGGAATCCCGGTTGGTTTCTTCTCCTCCCCTTATTAATATGCTTAAATTCTGGGGGTTGTCTCACATCACTTGAGGCCTACAACAAAATCAGTCACATTCCATTCGTTTCGAACCCGGGGCATAGCGAACCGATATATACGCAACAACACTTCACACACACACACACACGGATTGGGCAATTTACGGTCATTTTTGAATCAACGATGGCCCCCCCGAGCACGTTGTCCGAATATCACTCCAATAAGGACAACGAGTTCCGCTCGGCATCGTTTTGATTCGATCTCTCAACAACAACTCCCGGTCGACTTGGTCGACTTGGACCCACGATGTCTCCCCCCGAGCATGTCGAGCCAACTGCACCACTATTGTATTGGACAACATGTTCCCCTCGGGCATCGATGGGTTAATCATGCACCACTATTATAAAACCCTTTGACGTTTTCCCCCAAGCACGTTGATCCAGTATTACGACGGATACGGTCAACGAATTCTTGGACATCAAAGAGGTTTTCGATTGAATTTCCCCATGTTTCACAACGTACTCTTAGCGGTATCCTACGATACGTCTCACTCTATTTGTGTGTGTGCGCGTTTACGTGCGTGCGATTTATGCGGTTCACCCCTTTACTTTCAGCGCCCTGCGGTCCCAACAAAGGTCCCGAGCACGCCATTATGCACAGTGTGGAAGCGTGTTTCCCCCACGACACTAGACGGGCTGCTCGCCATAGTGTTCTATTGTGGCACGCTCCACCCTGAAGTTTGGTTTGTTGTATATCAAGGAATTGATAGGCACTCAAGAATGTGTGCATCGGCCGGGTTTAATCGTCCGACGCGCAATATGCGTTCAACTTATCGGTGTTCATGTGTCCTGCAGTTCACATTGTGACGCGCATTTAGCTGCGGTCTTCATCGATCCATGAGCCGAGTGATCCCCTGCCTAGGGTTTTATAGTAAGGTTCCCAATGTAACACAATCCCGGTGGTACGTCCAAAGACTAACTTTCTGACTAAGTTGTCTTTATTACCCAATAGTCCCAGGCCTTGTGACTTGTGGCTCATGTCTACGCCCATGGCCACCATTCGCTAAGATAGTTTTGAAGTCACTTTGAAGGCCCAGGAACAACTCTCTTAGCACATCGGTTAACCTGGCGCCGCAGTCAACTCATGTGCTTGGATCGGATCGAGCTATTGAGTATTGGGCCTGCATACTCGCTCATCCGTATCCTTTGCGTACCGCCCCATGGCCCTTGTATGTCTGCACCACAGTTCCTGTTCGTTCCGTGCCTATGGCCGGATACGTATTGCACATCGGTTAACCTGACGCCGCAGTCAACTCATGTGCTTGGATCGGATCGAGCTATTGAGTATTGGGCCTGCATACTCGCTCATCCGTATCCTTTGCGTACCGCCCCATGGCCCTTGTATGTCTGCACCACAGTTCCTGTTCGTTCCGTGCCTATGGCCGGATACGTATTGCACATCGGTATACCTGTCGCTACTCAGGCAACTCGTGTGCGTGGATTGGATCGAGAACATGGTGTGTGCCCCATGTTATAATTGATAGTCCATATCCACTTTATAGGTTAAAGTCATAAGTTGTGATTGCACAACCATTCTTCATAAGAGTTTAATCACTCTTCAACTAACTTTCGTTCTGGTGTCTTGGTATCAAATCGCGTAAGACACAAGATTCTACTGGCCAAATAGAATCTAGCACATTGGTTAACCTGGCGCCGCAGTCAACTCATGTGCTTGGATCGGATCGAGCTATTGAGTATTGGGCCTGCATACTCGCTCATCCGTATCCTTTGCGTACCGCCCCATGGCCCCGTCCTTAGAGTTAATGACTAGTAGGCTTAACTCTTTGTATGTCTGCACCACAGTTCCCGTTCGTTCCGTGCCGTGGCCGGATACGTATTGCACATCGGTATACCTGTCGCTACTCAGGCAACTCGTGTGCGTGGATTGGATCGAGCTCATGGGGTGTGTAGAGATTCCATGTTATAATTGCAAGTCCATATCCACTTTATAGGTTAAAGTCATAAGTTGTGATTGCACAACCATACTTCATAAGAGTTTAATAACTCTTCAACTAACTTTCGTTCTGGTGTCTTGGTATCAAATCGCATAAGACACAAGATTCTACTGGCCAAATAGAATCTAGCACATTGGTTAACCTGGCGCCGCAGTCAACTCATGTGCTTGGATCGGATCGAGCTATTGAGTATTGGGCCTGCATACTCGCTCATCCGTATCCTTTGCGTACCGCCCCATGGCCCCGTCCTTAGAGTTAATGACTAATAGGCTTAACTCTTTGTATGTCTGCACCACAGTTCCCGTTCGTTCCGTGCCGTGGCCGGATACGTATTGCACAACAGTAGATACCATCACCTGACGTATCTAACACACCACTATTGTAACTCGTCGTCGAAGGACCTTTCAAGTGCCTGATGGCCAGGGGAGCTCTTACACGGCACGGAGACACAGTGATGCTCGCCCATCACAGTGTACAACGATCGAGTTTGCTTAAGTGTCTGGGTACCTACACACCAGACACAATGCAATGGCCACGGATCCACACAAGGCACATCACATGCAGAAAGCTTCACCAGATTATGACACATACCACACTCTTGTAACTCGTCGTCGAAGGGGCGTTCAAAGTGCCTTACGGCTAGGGGAGATCTAGCACGGCACGGAGACACAGTGATGGTTGCCCATCAAAGTGTACAACGATCGAGTTTGCTTTCCGCGCAAGCGTTCTAAGTGTCTGGGTACCTACACACCAGACACAATGCAATGGCCACGGATCCACACAAGGCACATCACATGCAGAAAGCTTCACCAGATTCTGACACATACCACACTCTTGTAACTCGTCGTCGAAGGGGCGTTCAAAGTGCCTTACGGCTAGGGGGGATCTAGCACGGCACGGAGACACAGTGATGGTCACCCATCAAAGTGTACAACGAACGAGTTGGCTTTCAACAAATTCTGACACATAGCAAGCGAGCGACCGAGCTACACCGAAGGCAGCCCATGGTTGGTCACTCGCGGACGATCATCAGTAATGATCCTTCCGCAGGTTCACCTACGGAAACCTTGTTACGACTTTTACTTCCTCTAAATCATCAAGTTCGGTCAACTTCAGCCATGCCAGCTGCAGCTCACGAAGGAACCGCGGAAGGTAAGCCTCCAGAAACCTCACTAAATAATCCATCGGTAGTAGCGACGGGCGGTGTGTACAAAGGGCAGGGACGTAATCAGCACTAGCTAATGACTAGTGCTTACTAGAAATTCCAGGTTCATGGGGACCGTTGCAGTCCCCAATCCCGACTAGATGGGCATTTTAGTGATTTCCCGTTCCTCTCGGAATGGGGGCGCCTATTGGCGAGAACACGCTGCGACCCACATTGTAGCACGCGTGCAGCCCAGAACATCTAAGGGCATCACGGACCTGTTATCGCTCATTCTCAGCTTGCTAAACACAAGTTGTCCCGCTAAGCAGGGCAAACGTAGCCGACGACCGCCCGTGAAGGCGCCGCCCGGCTGTAACGTCAGGTGCGCCCGGAGGCGCACTGCTGACAGCGTTCTAGTTAGCATGTTTGAGTCACGTTCGTTATCGGAATTAACCAGACAAATCATTCCACGAACTAAGAACGGCCATGCACCACTACCCTTAAATTTGAGAAAGAGCTATCAATCTGTCTTACCTCGATAAGTTTGGACCTGGTAAATTTTCCCGTGTTGAGTCAAATTAAGCCGCAAGCTCCACTTCTTGTGGTGCCCTTCCGTCAATTCCTTTAAGTTTCAACTTTGCAACCATACTTCCCCCGGAACCCGATTTTGGTTTCCCGGAAGCGACTGAGAGCACCGAATAGGGGTAGCGTCTCCCAATTGCTAATTGGCATCGTTTACGGTTAGAACTAGGGCGGTATCTAATCGCCTTCGATCCTCTAACTTTCGTTCTTGATTAAAGAAAGCATCCATGGCAAACGCTTTCGCTTCAGTTGGTCCTACGACGGTCTACGAATTTCACCTCTCGCGCCGTAATACCAATGCCCCCAACTACTTCTGTTAATCATTACCTCTAGGTTTCTGACAAACCAACGAAATCGTATAAACCGAGGTCATATTCCATTATTCCATGCAAGATTATTCTCGGCCAACGCCAACCCCACGGGGGGGCCGGACGCTTTGTCTTAGCCTGCTTTGAGCACTCTAATTTGTTCAAGGTAAATGTGAGTATCTTGAGCACCATGAGGAGCCCGTGCCGGAGTTAACCGGTAGCACGGTACTCGTTCACAGAGTAACGCCCAAGTACACCATTGTGAGTCGCAGCCGTGAGCGCGCGCACGAACGGCCCCGGCGTGTAACCGGGCGCCCGTGGCGGTCACGTGTCTGGACGGGCAATCAACTTCGAACGTTTTAACCGCAACAACTTTAATATACGCTAGTGGAGCTGGAATTACCGCGGCTGCTGGCACCAGACTTGCCCTCCACTTGATCCTTGTTGAAGGATTTATACTCAACTCATTCCAATTATGGACCATCGTTAGAGAGGTCCATATTGTTATTTCTCGTCACTACCTCCCCGTACTGGGATTGGGTAATTTACGCGCCTGCTGCCTTCCTTGGATGTGGTAGCCATTTCTCAGGCTCCCTCTCCGGAATCGAACCCTGATTCCCCGTTACCCGTCGCAACCATGGTAGTCCTCTACACTACCATCAATAGTTGATAGGGCAGACATTTGAAAGATCTGTCGTCAGTCGACAAGCGACCATACGATCTGCGTCCTTATCCAGACTTCAACTCAAGCCGCCCGGAGGCGATTGGTTTAACTAATAAGTGCACCAGTTCAGCTACCCGCGAGGGCAACAGTCCCGGCATGTTGCATGTATTAGCTCTGGATTTTCCACAGTTATCCAAGTAACTAGTGGTAGGATGATCTTGTGAATTATAGCTGTTATACTGAGCCTTATGCGGTTTCACATTCATTTATGTTTGTACTTAGACATGCATGGCTTAACCTTTGAGACAAGCGTATATTACTGGTAGGATCAACCAGAATTCGTTCCACTACAGACACACACTCGCTTAGTGGGAAATAAATTTCCACACAACTCTCTCTCTCTAGAACCATATGGAATGGCTCTTTGGTGTTGGGTAAGGCACCAATTTGTTGGGGTGTAACGGTCACCACCAACTTTAAGTTTGTTAGGGCACAACGGAAACCACTAACTAAACTTTAGGAAACTAAATTTCCTCACACATTATCTCTCACCATATTAGCACTAGGTGCTATCCACGATTGTACAACGTTTCAACTCTTGAATCGACCGTAGGGCCGCGGAATTGCTTCCGGGCCCCTATTCTCGCTATTAATTGTTCATCTCTTTCAATACATCGAGTTCGTTCCATTGGGTAGTTCGCATGGCGAACGTTTTGATGCAGCCCCCTGGGGGACCACGGCACTTTACACCGGGTATGGTGTATGCGCAACCTACAGATAACAATAAACCCCTTATGCGTGTGTAAACCGATGTTGGGCTGCTCAACATCTTTCATGGTTACATCACTTGCACCAGAACCCACGGTGCCGATTTGGTAATATGTTGTACATTTACTCTCAAGATGTACGCTTCGGCCCCTTATTCAGGGGCTCAAGCTATTACCAGCAAGAACAATCCTCATCCAGACTTGAACTCGAAACACCCGGAGGCGAACGGTTTAACTAATAAGTGCACCAGTCTTGAATCCATGCGTCGGTGGAAACAATGCCGGCGTGTTGCATGTATTAGCTCTGAACTTAGCGAGTGATTGCCTTGCAGCTGTCATACTGAGCGTAGAGCGTGATTATCGCTCACTTGAACCATGTTGAATGGCTCTTTGGTGTAGGGTAAGGCACCAATTTGTTGGGGCACAACGAAACCACCAACTTAAGACTTGCTTATAGGCATTTCAACGTTTTCAACTCTTAAATCGACCGTGTTTCATTATCATCTCTTCTTCTTATTAAATGCATCGAGTTCGTTCCATTGGGGTAGTTCGCGTGGCGAACGGTTTGATGCAGCCCCCCGGGGGGGACCACGGCACTTTACACCGGGCATGGTGTATGCGCAACCTACAGATCACCAATATATTTGTGATCGATAATGCACACTTCTTACACGACTGACCAGTCGACAGCGCTGCCTTCCTATTATGCGTGTGTAAACCGATGTTGGGCTGCTCAACATCTTTCACGGTTACATCACTTGCACCCGAACCCATGGTGCCGATTTGGTAATATGTTGTACATGGTCTCAAGATGTACGCTTCGACCCCTTATTCAGGGGCTCAAGCTATTACCAGCAAGATCAATCCTCATCCAGACTTGAACTCGAAACACCCGGAGGCGAACGGTTTAACTAATAAGTGCACCAGTCTTGAATCCATGCGTCGGTGGAAACAATGCCGGCATGTTGCATGTATTAGCTCTGAACATAGCGAGTGATTGCCTTGTAGCTGTCGAACTGAGCGTAGAATGTGATTATCGCTCACTTGAAAGGGTCAAGCCCTTTCGAGTCGTCCGGTTTTTACGCCAGACGACTCGGTTCACCATCTTTCGGGATACAAGTTGACTAAGTGGTACCACTACACTTATCAACTTTCGATTTGGTAATCCTCATCCAGCTTCCTTTCTGGAGGTCCCGAGGATTACCAATTGGGCTGTCATACTGAGCTCATTATATTGGAGATCGATAATGCACACTTCTTACACGACTGACCAGTCGACAGCGCTGCCTTCCTATTATGCGTGTGTAAACCGATGTTGGGCTGCTCAACATCTTTCACGGTTACATCACTTGCACCAGAACCCACGGTGCCGATTTGGTAATATGTTGTACATTTACTCAAGATGTACGCTTCGGCCCCTTATTCAGGGGCTCAAGCTATTACCAGCAAGATCAATCCTCATCCAGACTTACTCGAAACACCCGGAGGCGAACGGTTTAACTAATAAGTGCACCAGTCTTGAATCCATGCGTCGGTGGAAACAATGCCGGCATGTTGCATGTATTAGCTCTGAACATAGCGAGTGATTGCCTTGTAGCTGTCGAACTGAGCGTAGAATGTGATTATCGCTCACTTGAAAGGGTCAAGCCCTTTCGAGTCGTCCGGTTTTTACGCCAG
Source organism: Anopheles funestus (assembly GCF_943734845.2). Lineage (NCBI taxonomy): Eukaryota > Metazoa > Arthropoda > Insecta > Diptera > Culicidae > Anopheles > Anopheles funestus. Next base: position 118 of record NW_026045073.1, on the reverse strand, counting down.
ACGACTCGGTTCACCATCTTTCGGGATACAAGTTGACTAAGTGGTACCACTACACTTATCAACTTTCGATTTGGTAATCCTCATCCAGCTTCCTTTCTGGAGGTCCCGAGGATTGATT
>NW_026045072.1:0-20351 GCF_943734845.2 Anopheles funestus | reverse complement strand
ATGTTTTTGGTCAAAGTTGGTGGAAACTGGAAGTTTGCAACCAAAGATGATGATTTCGGTCAAAGTAGATGTTTTTGGTCAAAGTTGGTAAAAAACTGGAAGTTTGCAACCAAAGATGATGATTTCGGTCAAAGTAGATGATTTTGGTCAAAGTTGGTGGAAACTGGAAGTTTGCAACCAAAGATGATGATTTCGGTCAAAGTAGATGTTTTTGGTCAAAGTTGGTGGAAACTGGAGTTTGCAACCAAAGATTATGATTTTGGTCAAAGTTGATGTTTTTGGTCAAAGTTGGTGGAAACTGGAAGTTTGCAACCAAAGATGATGATTTCGGTCAAAGTAGATGTTTTTGGTCAAAGTTGGTGAAAACTTGAAGTTTGCGATCAAAGATGATGATTTCGGTCAAAGTTGGTAGAAACTGGAAGTTTGCAACGAAAGATGATGATTTCGGTCAAAGTAGATGTTTTTGGTCAAAGTTGGTAGAAACTCTAGGTTTGCGACCAAAGTTGATGTTTTCGGTCAAAGTAGATGTTTTTGGTCAAAGTTGGTGGAAACTCGAGGTTTGCGACCAAAGTTGATGATTTCGGTCAAAGTTAATGTTTTTGGTCAAAGTTGGTGGAAACTGGAAGTTTGCAACCAAAGATGATGATTTCGGTCAAAGTAGATGTTTTTGGTCAAAGTTGGTGGAAACTGAAAGTTTGCAACCAAAGATGATGATTTCGGTCAAAGTAGATGTTTTTGGTCTAAGTTGGTGGAAACTCGAGGTTTGCGACCAAAGCTGATGTTTTCGGTCAAAGTTGATATTTTTGGTCAAAGTTGGTGGAAACTCGAGGTTTGCGACCAAAGTTGATGTTTTTGGTCAAAGTAGATGTTTTTGGTCAAAGTTGGTTGAAATTCGAGGTTTGCGACCAAAGTTGATGATTTCGGTCAAAGTAGATGTTTTTGGTCAAAGTTGGTGGAAACTCGAGGTTTGCGACCAAAGTTGATGATTTCGGTCAAAGTAGATGTTTTTGGTCAAAGTTGGTGGAAACTCGAGGTTTGCGACCAAAGATGATGATTTCGGCCAAAGTAGATGTTTTTGGTCAAAGTTGGTGGAACCTGGAAGTTTGCTACCAAAGATGGTGATTTCGGTCATAGAAGATGTTTTTGGTCAAAGTTGGTGGAAACTGGAAGTTTACAACCAAAGATGATGTTTTTGGTCAAAGTTGATGTTTTTGGTCAATGTTGGTGGAAACTGGAAGTTTGCAACCAAAGATGATGTTTTCGGTCAAAGTAGATGTTTTTGGTCAAAGTTGGTGGAAACTGGAAGTTTGCAACCAAAGATGATGATTTCGGTCAAAGTTGATGTTTTTGGTCAAAGTTGGTGGAAACTGGAAGTTTGCAACCAAAGATAATGATTTCGGTCAAAGTAGATGTTTTTGGTCAAAGTTGGTGGAAACTCGAGGTTTGCGACCAAAGTTGATGTTTTCGATCAAAGTTGATGTTTTTGGTCAAAGTTGGTGGAAACTTGAAGTTTGCAACCAAGATGATGATTTCGGTCAAAGTAGATGTTTTTGGTCAAAGTTGGTGGAAACTCGATGTTTGCGAAAAAAGTTGATGTTTTCGGTCAAAGTTGATGTTTTTGGTCAAAGTTGGTGGAAACTGGAAGTTTGCAACCAAAGATGATGATTTCGGTCAAAGTAGATGTTTTTGGTCAAAGTTGGTGGAAACTCGAGGTTTGCGACCAAAGTTGATGTTTTCGGTCAAAGTTGATGTTTTCGGTCAAAGTAGATGTTTTTGGTCAAAGTTGGTGGAAACTGGAAGTTTTCAACCACACATGATGATTTCGGTCAAAGTAGATGTTTTTGGTCAAAGTTGGTGGAAACTGGAAGTTTGCGACCAAAGTTGATGTTTTCGGTCAAAGTTGATGTTTTTGGTCAAAGTTGGTGGAAACTGGAAGTTTGCAACCAAAGATGATGATTTCGGTCAAAGTAGATGTTTTTGGTCAAAGTTGGTGGAAACTCGAGGTTTGCGACCAAAGTTGATGTTTTCGGTCAAAGTAGATGTTTTTGGTCAAAGTTGGTGGAAACTGGAAGTTTGCAACCACAGATGATGATTTCGGTCAAAGTTGATTGTTGGAACCTTATAAAGGAAGGACGATCAGGTCCCAACGACCTGTCAAAACATACGAGAAAATAGGGATGTCAGGAGAAGAAGAAGAAAGGATGGAAGAAAAAACACGTATAAAAATGGCAGGATGCGCCCATAGAGGGGCTTTTTAATACGCAAGCGAATAAAGACCAATTTTTTGGCGCACCATAGAGCGGTGTTTGGCAAAAAAGGTCTTGTTAGTTAGAAAAGTATCCGAAATTTTCTAACATTCCAAAAAATTGGATCGATTCCAAAAAATTCGATTGAATAGCGTAAATCGGTTCGATTCGAATCAAGTTGTGTCGTCTCATTATCGTTCAGTTTCGTGCGCACGTCTGATTTTTCACGACCGTCGGGTAACCGTTTCGCGAATCGAAGTAAGTAAGTTACGCGCGCGGTATCGAGTGACGAGTGAAAGTGACAAGTATGGATCAGCATACGCACGCGATGGAAGGGCCGGAAACCGCCACTGGAGGGAAGAGTCGAAACTCGGCACGCGAGGATATGCCTAGCGGCCCCAGCGGAGCACCGTCCACCCCGAGAACAGTACGCGAACATGACCTCCCGTCGGAAGTAAGCACTCCGTGGTATCACACTGTGGCGATAGACACAATACCACAAACGCGGGTGCAAAGTAAGGCGGGACACACTCATCGCCGTTATTCTCAACCGTCGGAAGAAAACACCGAGAGGATCATCCCTGATGCAGGAGACGCGATACCTCGCGAACCGGTGCGGAGTAAGACGGGTGAGTCGTATCGTCACGAGGCGAGGCAAGGTGATGCGTGGGCTGAGTCGGAGACGGCGCGGATGGCGTACGACGAACGACGCCAGAGAAAACGCGAGCTCGAACGCGAAATTAGGGCGATTGAAGAGGCTGACCGGCAAGACCGCATGTTGGCCATAGAACGCGGCACACGTGGAACGCGCGAGCCGGAGTTCGACGAGTGGGTGCGCAACATGGAGGATTCCATGCGGCACGTCGCCAGGGAAGATGGCACAGAGAGAGGTCAAAACCCTAGGGTCATCAGAGGTGACCTGCACGACACGCACACCACTAACCATCAGCGCGCGACATATCTGGAGCGCGCGACACGCTCAGCTGATGCAACGCGTCCAGTGTATGCGACTCGTTCGGTTTATGCAACGCATTCTGGATACGCTGCTCAGCCGGGATACACGCATCATGCGACATATCCCGAGTACGCATGTCGCGCAGCACATCCGACCTACTTAGGCGACACGTTTGGGTGACGCACCACGCATCGATAATGCTACACATCCGGGATACAACACACACTTGAACTACACTACACCTAATCATCACACTACACTACACAGCACAACACTTAACCAAAGCCAGATAGCGGCTCGCCAGCCGATCAAGCGGGATTTGCCGACCTTCTCCGGAGATGTCGAATCGTGGCCGATTTTTATAGCCGCATTTCATCGGACCACCGCCACCTGCGGCTACACGGAGGACGAAAACGTCATGCGCTTGCAGCACGCTTTAAAGGGAGTGGCCCTAGAAATGGTCGGACATCTTTTGGCTTTCCCGGGCGGGCTGGACGAAGCGATATCAACGCTTCAAGCTCGCTTCGGACGACCCGATTTGATCGTGGAAGCAACCATAAACAAGATCAGGAGCATGCCAGCTCCTAAGATCGAAAAGCTTACCACGCTAGTGGAATTTGGATTGGCGGTGAAGAGGTTGGTTGCTGCGGTGAAGGCGTCCGGTCTTCATGCGTACATGTACGATGTAGCGTTGCTGAAGGAGCTGGTGCGAAAGCTGCCTCCAGTTACTTGTATCGAGTGGGCAAGAACGAGGAAAATGCTCCCGGAAGTGAGTTTGTTTGAGTTTGGTCGGTGGATTGGAGAGTTAACGGATGACCTGTGTGCTGTCATCGACATGGCACCTATTAGCGGCACCGGTGAAGCGGACCGTCGAAAACCGGAACCACCGCTACAACCTCATCGGTCCCAGCACCAACGGTACCAACCTCATCAGTCCCAACCGGTTAATCCGCAACCCGTTGGAACGGGGCGTGTTCATCCAACGTACCTCAATGCGACCGCGGTTCGGGAAGTATGCGGCAGTGCTGCAAATTCGGATGACAACGTTCCGGTGACAGATTCTGGATGTATTTTGTGCGGCAAGGACTGCAAGTCGTTGGACCGATGCGCGAAGTTCCGCGGAACAACAGTAGCTGCAAGGAGAGCTTTCGTTAGTGAACGAAAGATATGCCGAAAGTGCCTTAATTACCACGATGGTAGATGCAACGTAATGACGTCGTGTGGTGTTGACGGATGTGGACGGCAGCACCATGAACTGCTGCACACAGAAGAATTATCTTCGACCAGCTCTGCTGCCAGCAAAAGTCCAGCAGAGTCAGGTAAAACTGCTAACGTTCTCACACATACAGGGCTAAACGAAGACGTGTTACTAAAATACGTACCTGTAACACTTCATGGACCCCGCGGCCGAGTGGACACCTACGCCTTCCTTGATGACGGTTCAACTTCCACGCTCATCGATCACGGGCTTTTGGTGGAGTTAGGTCTATCTGGCACACCTCACCCGCTGCGCCTACAATGGACGGGAGATGTGACCAGAGACGAACCAGATTCGGTTAGGGTGTCACTGCAAATATCCGGCCGCAGCAGATTCTCCACTGTACACCAACTGACTGGGGTGCACACGTTGAAGGAGTTTACGCTTCCAGCGCAGTCGGTCGACATGGGTCAACTAGCCGCAAATTATGGGCATATAAAGGGACTGCAGTTGGCATCATACGAGCGAGCTATGCCTCGTGTGTTGATAGGTGTAGACAACTGCAATCTAAGCCGGACGCTGAAGACCCTGGGCGGTAAACGCGACGAGCCAGTCGCATCGAGGACCCCACTGGGATGGGTCGTTTATGGTCGATGCTCGGTAGCATCAGGTCGTCCTCGTAGCAAAGCTGTGGCAGCGAAGAAACGGTATGTAAGCATCGTCGAACATCCCTCCAAAGTAACTCCCGTTTAAGCTAAAGCAGCGAGGGCAACGATGCGGGATGTTAAGCGCGCTGAATCGAGGACGAAATCTCGCGGACCGCGAATTAAAATGAGTGCCGATCCACCAACGGCACACGTTCTCTGCAAGCGCGGTGATCGTTTCGCGGGCTCCACGCGGAACGAAAGAGCCAAACCAGGAACGCAGTATCCTTCTCCGTTTCGCATCGCAGAACCGCCGGCATCGAAGTGCATTAGTTCAGCGGCGGATAGAGTGGCCTGTAGAGAGAAATGGCACGCGGCAGAGATTGGGGGAAACAAATGGGTCCGTGCGTACCGATCCATACTCACCCGACGGACTAAGTGGTTTCAGCCAGTGCGGCCACTTAAAGTAGGAGACGTGCTGGTCGCCGATAATAACCTTCCCAGGAACCGTTGGCCGAAAGGACGCGTGGCGACGGCGATCGTTGCGAAGGACGGTCAGGTTAGGCAAGATACAATAGAAACGGCGAGCGGCACATATGTAAGACCTGCACACAAGATAGCGCGTTTAGACGTCGAGGGCGAACGAACAAATCATAGTAAGACCTAATAGTAACTTACCACGAGGTGTAGGCGTCGAAAAAACAAAACAAACGCACTAACAAAACAAGTACGATAGCGGCGATATGACAGGTCTTGACAGGAAGTGAAGCACAGTCGCGTTGACACGAGTCGCGAGATAGGGTAATTGTGACGAATCGATGAAACGTTGCATGCGGCAACGATAGGAACGATCGTAACGAATCGATGAAACGTGACTGCGATAGGGGAACGTACACGACTGTGCCACACTTGGAGGGACAATGTTGGAACCTTATAAAGGAAGGACGATCAGGTCCCAACGACCTGTCAAAACATACGAGAAAATAGGGATGTCAGGAGAAGAAGAAGAAAGGATGGAAGAAAAAACACGTATAAAAACGGCAGGATGCGCCCATCGAGGGGCTTTTTCATACGCAAGCGAATAAAGACCAATTTTTTGGCGCACCATAGAGCGGTGATTGGCAAAAAAAGTCTTTTAGTTAGAAAATTACCCGAAAATTTCTAACATCTACTTTGACCGAAATCATCATCTTTGGTTGCAAACTTCCGCTTTCCACCAACTTTGACCAAAAACATCTACTTTGACCGAAAACATCTACTTTGACCGAAATCGTCATCTTTGGTTGTAAACTTCAAGTTTCCATCAACATTGACCAAAAACATCAACTTTGACCGAAATCATCAACTTTGGTCGCAAACTTCCAGTTTCCACCAACTTTGACCAAAAACATCTACTTTGACCGAAAACATCAACTTTGGTTGTAAACTTCAAGTTTCCACCAACATTGACCAAAAACATCAACTTTGACCGAAAACATCAACTATGGTCGCAAACTTCCACTTTCCACCAACTTTGACCAAAAACATCTACTTTGACCGAAATCATCATCTTTGGATGCAAACTTCCAGTTTCCACCAACTTTGATCAAAAACATCAACTTTGACCGAAATCATAATCTTTGGTTGCAAACTTCCAGTTTCCACCAACTTTGACCAAAAACATCAACTTTGACCGAAAACATCATCTTTGGTTGCAAACTTCCAGTTTCCACCAACTTTGACCAGAAACATCAACTTTGACCGAAATCATCATCTGTGGTCGCAAACTTCCAGTTTCCACCAACTTTGACCAAAAACATCTACTTTAACCGAAATCATCATCTTTGGATGCAAACTTCCAGTTTCCACCAACTTTGACCAAAAACATCTACTTAGACCGAAATCATCATCTTTGGTTGCAAACTTCCAGTTTCCACCAACTTTGACCAAAAACATCAACTTTGACCGAAATCATCAACTTTGGTCGCAAACTTCCAGTTTCCACCAACTTTGACCAAAAACATCTACTTTGACCGAAATCATCAATTTTGGTTGTAAACTTCCAGTTTCCACCAACATTGACCAAAAACATCAGCTTTGACCGAAAACATCAACTTTGGTCGCAAACTTCCAGTTTCCACCAACTTTGACCAAAAACATCTACTTTGACCGAAATCATCATCTTTGGTTGCAAACTTCCTGTTAGCACCCGAATTTTCGCGCTAGTGAAAAGTTTATTAGGAGCTCAGGAAGTAAGAAAACTCTTAATACTTTTCTAATTTTTCGATTTTATTTTCACTTCAAAGAACACCTTTAACTTGTTTCCTGTTCGCCTGTCGTGATGCTACTCCCTGGCAAATGCAATGGCGTAAAACCCAAAACTCCCATTTCCCGAACCAGAGGTCATTCGACCCCGAGACCCGAACCTACTCTCTCCTGACCTCTAGCGGTGGGTTTCGCAACCAGACGCGATCGGAAGAGTGCTGTCAATGCTGACTGACAGCTTACTTATCGTTTGTTTATATCGTAAACCGTAGCAACACCCCACCCCGTGAACCGGTCACTTGTCAAACTGTATAACCGGATTTGCTCATTCTCCACGAGGTTTCGCGATCTGTCAACGTTAAATATTTCCGGTCTAGTTATTTGTGAACTCACTCTTACATGTTATCGCTCCTAACTTCCTCGTCGAGAACAGCTAGTTTCACTGTCGGTCGCTTTAATCGTTTTCCCAACGCGGTTCGTACAACTGCCTGCCTAACTCGTCCGTCTCGTCTTGTGTGGACCTCTTCAACCACTGCTCTTGCCCACTCCTTTCGTTGTCCCTCTATGACGAACACTAAGTCGCCCACTTTCAGCTGTATGTTATCGTCGCGCCACTTTGGCCGTCGGTTGAGACCGGGGAAATACTCCTTAATCCAACGATCCCATAAAGCATGCGTTAACTGCTGCGATCTTTTGTAGTTGCTTCTTAGTGTTTCAGCTAAGTCAGGGTACAAACGCAAGTGTGCTTTGGTACCAGCTGAACTGCCCAAGAGAAAATGATTTGGGGTAAGGGACTCTGCGTTGGCGGATAGCGAAGTGTACACCAGTGGTCTCGAATTAATCAGGTTCTCCGAGTCAGCCAACACCGTCAATAACAGTTCGTCATTCAACCGACGCCCATCATTCAATGCGCCGATAGCTTCTTTCACGCTGCGCACCATCCGCTCCCAGACACCACCCATGTGCGGTGCGGACGGCGGATTAAAAGACCAGCTAGTGCACGCATTGGTAAAGGTATCCGCGCATCGATACCTTGTCGCCGAGATTTCCCCTTTTAGGATGTTACACGCGCCAACAAAGTTGGTGCCGTTATCGGAGAAAATCTCTACTGGAGAACCTCTGCGTGAGACGAATCTCCGTATGGCCATAATGCAGGAGTCCGTTGATAAGCTATGCACCATTTCCAGGTGCAAAGCTCGCGTAACAAGGCATGTGAAAACGGCAACATATCGCTTCTCGTTACGCCTGCCGTTAGTAACATCCACTGGCCCCAAATAGTCGACTCCAACGTAGCTGAAAGGATGGACTCGGGCGGTAAGTCGTTCCACTGGAAGGGCTGACATTTTGGGGTAGTACGGCTTACTTTTCTTTACCTTGCAGCGTTGGCAGTCCTTCGCCACTCTATCAACCAGCACTCGGAGGTTGCTTATATAAAACCACTGACGAACCTCGTTTACCACTGTTTCGCTATTTGCATGACCCAACTTCAGGTGGTAATCGTCAATCAACAGGCTGGTTATCCGGTGTTGCCTGGGCAAGATGATGGGGAATCGTGCGTCGAATGTCGCGTAGTCCGCATTTGCTGTTCGACCATCCATACGTAACACTCCGAATTCGTCTGCAATTGGTGATAATGGGTGCAGAGTGCTCTTTTTCGATAAGGGTTCACCTTTGTTGTCCCCATTAAGGATTCGGATTTCATTTGGGTAGTATTGTTGTTGGATTATGCGCCACATTACTCTTTCGGCTTTTACGTATTCGGTCGTGGTGAGAGGAACATGCTTCGCTGCTATTTTTCGCGTAAGGTGTCGCATTTGTCCTTTCGTAGCTGGTAGCGTTTCGATTGGAAGATCCTTTCCTTTTCGCTGACAGCTCAACGCAAACCGATATAGTAGTGCCACAGTCCGTACCAATCTTCTCCACTTCGAAAATCGCTGTACGTCTATAATGGGCTGTTCGCTTTGTTGGTGGTGAATTAACAGGTTTGTTGTTCTTCGCTCTTCTGTAGTGTGTTGTATGTTCTTTTGTTTCGGCCAATTAGTTTGTGGGAGGTAAAGGAATGAAGGACCGTTAAACCATCTACAACTTGTCTCCAGTTTCGTATCTTTCCCCCATTTCGTCAGACAGTCGGCTGGGTTCTCCTTCGTTGGCACATGTCTCCACATTGCAGGTTCAGTTAGTGAAACTATTTCGCCAATCCGACACGCCACGAATTGTTTGAAATCTCTTGAGGGAGATCTAATCCAAGCCAACACCACTTCCGAGTCCGTATGGATATACTTTTCGCCAATCGGGAGGGTATGGTTTTCCACAATTGTTTTCATTAGTCTCGCTCCTAAAAGTGCTGCTTGCAATTCCATTCTGGGCACAGATTGATATTTAACAGGAGCCACCTTGTGCCATGACTAAAGAACAATGGATACGCCCTTGTTCTTCGGAGCGCAGATAGCCGACACACCCATACCCTATTTCACTCGCATCCGTGAACACATGTAGTTGCATGGTGCTAAGGGCTGAACTCATATCGCTAAAATAACACCTAGGGATTTCTAGACAGTGAATTGCCGAAAGTAGGCTCACCCATCGTTGCCACTTTTCGATGTCGATGTCGCTCATTTCTGCATCCCAGTCTAAACCAACGCGCCACAGGTCTTGCATTTACATGCGTCCATGGATCAGAATCGGTGCGAGTAGTCCCAAGGGATCGAAAAGACTCATTATAACTCTTAGTGCGATTCTCTTTGTAGGACGTTTTCCCTCGACTACATAAGGTATTAGGTCGGTGTGCCAACATGAGGAAAATCGAAACACGTCGGCGACGGGATCCCATACCATTCCCAGCACTCTAGCATGACTGTCGGTTTCTGTGAGCTTAATGGCGACCGGGTTTGGTTTCGAGTCAGGTTCCTCCACGCTCTTAGGTACAAGTGGGTCGTTGCTTACCCAGTTGCGCATGTTGAACCCTGCTTGCGAGTGAATGAATTTCACCTCTTTTACCCGTACGATGGCTTCTTCTATCGTATCGCAGCTATCGAAGTAATCATCCATGTAAGTCGAGCGTTTTATGGCAATTGCAGATGCTGGGTACATTTTTGCATGTTCGTCGGCGTTACGGTGCATAATGTATTGAGCAGAACATGGAGAACACGTTGCACCGAATGTAGCGACGTCCATTAAATATACATCGGGTTCTTTATTTTTGTCAAAACGAAACAAAAATCGCTGACTGTGGGTATCTTCGCGCCGAATTCTAATCTGGTGGAACATCTTCTCAATGTCCCCTCCGAATGCAATTTTCCTCTGCCTAAAGCTGCACAATACTTCGGGAAGCATCGCTAGCAGATCTGGACCTTTCAAAAGGGACGAATTCAGTGACACACCCTGGACTTTTGCGGCCGCGTCCCAAACGAGGCGTTTTTTATCTGGCTTATGAGGGTGCCCAACAACGTTGAGAGGAAGGTACCAGATGCGTTTAGGATTTGCTGTCGCTAGCTCCTCTTCTGTTGCTCGATGTGCGTAGCCTCGCTCGATGTACATCCGCATTTGGTCGTGTACGGTTTTCTTTAGTTGTTGGTCCTTTTCCAGCTTTCGCTCTAGTGCGTACAACCTCTTTGTCGCCATCGCTAGACTAGCCGGCAGGGTTACGTTGTCCGATTTCCACAGCAATCCGGTTACGAAACGATCTTTTTGTTTTTCAGTTGTACTTTCGAGTAGCTGTTTTGCTCGTACTACGTCTCTCGGTTCTGGTAAATACGCACTGAGGTTGGTTTCAACTGCTTCCTCTAAGGTGAAGTAGCGACGAAGCATATCATTGAGTGTTACGTCGCTTTCTTCGTTGGTTGGCAGCTGCGTCGCGTTGTGGACGTTGTTCATCACCGGTTGTCGCCTTGATACATTTGTTTCGTGAGGCCCGTAAATCGCCCAACCTAGCACTGTTTTTACGGCAATCGGCTGCACCGGCTGGCCTGATCGGGTTTCCAATGGTGTCATCAGGTCTACGTTTTCCAGGCCGAATAAGATTCTTGGAGCCCCTTCCTCCTCTCGTTCGCATGGTAGATCCTGCAAGTAGTCATAAGTACTTATCAGTGTGGGAAATTTAATTTTTTGTTTTGGTAGACTTAGCTGATCAACCGTATGAGCGGCCGCCACTAAGTAGCGCCGCTCTTCGCCACGTGCCGAAATCTCCAAACTGATTCGTCGTGAAGAATCTTCCTTCCGCTTCACATTTGCAGTCCAATTCAACTCCAGTGGTTCCGATTGCCCTTCAACTCCAAGACTCGCCGCCAATGACGCTTCCACCAACGTTAACGACGACCCTTCGTCCAAGAACGCGTGCGTGTCGACTCGCCTTTCTCCGTTGTATAAGGTTACAGGCACTACACGAAATAGTGTTGTTTTCGCCACGTGTTGATGCGTCTGACACTGCGCTGATTTGACGGTTGCTCCTTCCTTCTTCTGGTGTAACAAACTGTGATGTCTTTCACCGCAACCCGGGACGCCACAGGAGTATCTCGATCTGCACGGTTTTGTTCCGTGATCAGCCAGACAATTGATGCAAATTTTCATCCGTGTCGCAGCTTCAAGACGTTCGATAGGAGTCATGCGCTTAAACGCCTCGCATTGTCTCACTTTGTGGTCCGTACTTTTACATTGATGGCACGGTGTTGACTGCATCGTGATGTTAGGTGTCTGTGTTTCCCGAGATGATAGGCTAGATCCTTCAGGTGTCGTGCTTGGCGCAGATACACTATGGACGTTCGAGCGGTGAACAGTTCGGTCTGTTGTAGGTTTCGGGGGGATGTATTTGGTCACTACACATGCTTCGTCTACTAGCGTGTCCATGAATTCACCAAATTCTTTCATAGTTGGTAGTTCGAACCCATTCTAGTTTTCTCGTTGCAGGCAACTTTTCTACCATCTCCTCTAGCAGTTCTTGGTTCGAGAGGTAGTGGGTAAGGTTTTCGTTGGATAGGTGGGCACATAAGTGTTGCACTGCCAGGCCAAAGGTTATGAGCTCGCTCAATTGTTCCGGTTTAGGTGCTGGTGTACCTCGTACTTTCTCCATTAAATCCTTTACCACGAGTGAAGGACGTCCGTAAAGCCTTTGTAGCGTCTTTATCACCAATGGCACTGATGATGGATTGTCCAGCCACCCTTCGACAGCGTCTCGTGCTGGTCCTTTAAGACACTCCTCCAACCTAGCTACATTTTCCGCTGGAGAGAGTTTGCATGCCTTTGTTGATTCTACAAAATAGCAGTAGAATTTTGGCCTCTCACGCGGCTTCCCTGAAAAGGTGGGTAATTTCTTCGGCCATACCTGTCTAGCTGCAATGTGGTTGACGTTAGGCCTCCATTCTAAATCAGCTGTCTTGTCGTCGCGCGGTACTTCGGAACTTTTGTATTCTAGTTGAACCGGCTTATCGCTAGAACAGGCTTGCGGTTCGAAAAGCTCCGATTGGCGCCGCACCCACTCCGCTGCTTTAGAAGTGCCACTTATGCTGGAACCACTAAAATTACTCCCCTCTTCGAGTTCATTCCTCTGCGTCTCGTGCTGAAGCTCTAATGCGGCCAACTTGCATTTTAGTTCGGCTTCTGCCATCAATTTTTCTTTTTCGGCCAATAAGAGTTTGACCTGCAGGTCTTACTCTCTCACAAGACGTTCTAACGCCGAATGCTTCGAAGACGTGGAAGATCGTTCGTGTTTGGCAAAATCAGCCTTGCCGGGAGCGCGGGATGAGCATGGATCGTCGTTTATGATGGGAGGTTTATATTCGCGTCTGCCGATTTCTGTCCTAGCCGCAGCTTCGCGGCGTTGGCCAGCCTTAGCCGCCATTATCCTCTCACTCTTAGGGCGACGACCTTTCGCTGCTACCGCGGTTGCGGTTCTCTCGTCTGATTCACCTTGAACGTTTACTGCATTTTCGCGATCGCTCGCTGCACAGTCGATCTTCGCTTCTTCGGACATTTCACTGCACTATCTCACTCAAATAGTTTGTCTCACAAACAAGGTTATCCGATAGTCTTTACTTTTCGCACAAACGTCCGATAAATTTCACTGTTCGAGTAAGTTAAAGCTTGTTAGCACCCGAATTTTCGCGCTAGTGAAAAGTTTATTAGGAGCTCAGGAAGTAAGAAAATTCTTAATACTTTTCTAATTTTTCGATTTTATTTTCACTTCAAAGAACACCTTTAACTTGTTTCCTGTTCGCCTGTCGTGATGCTACTCCCTGGCAAATGCTGTTCGTTAGCTAATAAAGAGATGTTTCTCATATGGAGTGCAAGCTTAGACTAAATTTATTTCATTAATACTACCTAGCACCTACTGCCTATCTTATTACAAATACATATGCCCTAGTGGTTGTCGTTATATCTTACAATTCGTATTCCTAGTGTGCTATAATTTATGTAGCCTATATTTAAGGCGCAAACATCCCGACCACCTTAAAATAATAATTTTAACCAAACCCAATTCAATCATTGCGATAAACTATCCTAACTATTAATTCAGCACGAAATTCCATTTCAATTTTCATTTTCAATTCAGTCCGTTAATTCTTTAATATTAATTTCAAAATTCTTTTCAAACGGTAGAATACATAACTTTGCAATTGGCCTCTTTACGTTCAATGAGTTAGCCGTGCGTAACGTGGCAACTCTTACAATACCATCTTTCCCTGGATGAATCTTCGTGATTCGTCCTAACGGCCATTTATTGGGTGGAACATTATCATCGCGTATGATAACCATCATCCCCGGTGCAATGTTTGTTGCCTTGCCCTTCCACTTGCTTCTTGCCCGAAGTTGCTGTAGATACTCTACTCGCCATCGTTTCCAGATGTGTTGGAATCGCTGTTGTGTTACCCTCCAGTGATTCAATCGATTCTCAGGTATGCTTCGGAGGTCCACATCTGGAATTTGCTGCATATTTGACCCTGTCAGGAAGTGACCAGGTGTCAACACTTCCAAATCTGATGGGTCATCTGACATCGGTGTGATCGGTCGGGAATTCAAACAAGCTTCCACTTGCATCAGAAGCGTGGTCATGTCTTCATAGGAGACCGAATTGTCTCCAATTACTCGTCGTAGATGTCGCTTCATGGACCGGACCGCTGCTTCCCACAAACCACCGAAATGTGGAGACCCGGGCGGGATGAACTTCCACTTCAGACCCTGTTCGTTGCTCCACGTGTGTACCTGTTCCTGAAATGCAAATGACTTAAGCAGTTCATACAGGGATTTCAGTTCATTAGCTGCTCCTTTAAAATTTGTGCCGTTATCCGAGTGTAGCTCAGCCACAAGACCTCTTCTGGACACAAATCTTCGTAACGCAGCAATGAATGCCGTCGTACTGAGGTTGGACACCAATTCCAGATGAACTGCCCGTGTCACGAAGCAGACGAAAACAGCAATATACGCCTTGGTTAGACTTGACTTTCGCGTGCTGCCTTTAATGTATACTGGTCCACAGTAGTCCACGCCAGACACGGAAAACGGTCTCGCTTCCCTCACTCGTGCCGCCGGAAGATCTCCCATGGGCTATACAGTCATCGTTGGCTTGCATTTGAAGCATCGTACACATTGACGATGAATCTTCCGGACCGTTGATCTTGCACCCAACAACCAAAACCGCTGTCGCAACGCCGTTAAAATTAATTGTGGACCTGCATGCAACAAATTGACGTGATAATGTGTAACCAATAATCGTGCCAACTGATGTTCCTTCGGGATAACAATAGGATACTTGAGTGCCTTGTCCATCTCAGCGTTCCTTAGCCTTCCATTCACCCGAATTGTTCCTTCTGGGTCTAGATATGGCGTACACCCCCATAACACCGATCTGCGTGGAACACAACCCGTAAGACGCAAATCCTTTAAATCCTCACTGAACTGATCTCGTTGCGCCAGTCGACATAATGCCACTTCCGCCTTTCTCAGTTCATCGGTGGTCAACTGTATAGTTGGCGCCTGTCTTGTCTCTTCTCTAGTTGCACGCATTCGTAGTCTTTGCAGGTATCGCAAGCAATACCCGACAACTCGACGAAGCTTCGTGTAGGTTGAATATCGCGCAAACAATCGATCACTAAAACTTTCGTCAGTACTCGGCGAAGCAACTAGTAACGCCGTCGCTCGTTCTTCGCCCGTCATTATGTTCTTATTGACTGGAAGCTCTGGCCAATCCTCCTCCGACGCTGCTAACCACTCTGGCCCCGACCACCATGACGTATTCAGGGCAAATTCAACAGGACTACAACCTCGTGACACGATATCTGCTGGATTTGATACACCTGGTACATGTCGCCAATAGCAGCCATCGGTCAACTCTTGTATTTTTGCCACTCGGTTTGCCACGAAGGTCTTCCAATTATTGTGCGGTGCATTTATCCAGTGCCAAGCTGTCAGAGAATCGGTCCACAGGTAGCAGGTTGCCTTCTTTAGGTTCGCTCTTTGAAGCATTTGATACAACCTACTTGCCAACAATGCCCCACACAACTCCAATCTTGCAACAGTTAGCCTTTTCGATAACGAAGCAACCTTCGACTTCGACATTAGGAGCGTTACTTCTGTTCCTCTCGTCGATTCTGCATTCCTCACGTAGACTGAGGCGCCATAACCTTTCTCGGATGCGTCACAAAATATATGATATTGCCATTCTCCATCAGTGCGCGGTTGTCTCGGAATGCGAATTTGATCCAATCTATTAAGCTGCTCAATGAATTGCTTCCATTCTACTTGCATCGATTTCGGCAGAAGTACATCCCAAGGCCAATTGTTTCCGTCTATGTCCTTCATGGCCCAAATATTCTGCAATGTGAGCTTTGCAGTCATTTTAATAGGATCTAGAAAACCTAATGGATCATAAATCCTTGATACATCGCTCATCACGGATCGCTTTGTGATTGGTTTCTCAGCATCCATCGACGGTATTTGTATCCTAAACTGATCCGTTTTGGGAATCCAAATCAATCCTAACGTAGAAACGCCTTCCTTGTCGACATTAAACTCTTGAGACTGTGCGCAATCTTCATCGGGTATATCACACATCGCTTCTGGCACGTTCGATGCCCACTTCCTAAGCCTAAAACCAGCCTTGCTTAGCATCACTGACACCTGCTCTGCAATCACCTTAGCCTCGTCGACATTTTCGGCTCCACCAAGCAGGTCATCCACGTAGAAATCGTTCAACCATTCTTGTGCTCTGGGAAACTCCTGTGCATAGTCTTCAAAAATCTTAATCAACGTTCGAACCGCCAAATAGGGTGCACATGCTGTGCCGTAGGTCACTGTATGTAGCTCATACACTCCGACTGATTCATCTTCATTTTCTCGCCACAGTATCCGTTGAAGTTTCCTATCTTCTTCTGCAACAACAATTTGTCGATACATCTTTTCGACGTCTGCAATCATGGCTATATTTCTCATTCGGAACCTCAATAGGATCGACAAAATATCATCCTGCAACTGGGGGCCAACCAAGAGAATATCGTTTAACGAATAACCACTGCTGGTCTTGCATGACGCATCGAATACTACTCTACATTTCGTTGTTGTACTGCCGGGTTTCCACACTGCATGATGCGGCATGTAGTAAAACTGCTCATCTTCCCCGACTTCCTCGTTGTACGAACCAACCCTTGCCATGTGGCCCATGCTCTCATATTCACGCATGAACTGATGGTATTCTTTTCGTAGAGTCGGGTTGCCCTTCATACGTTTCTCAACTGCCAATAACCTCCTTAGTGCGATTGGTCCCGACACTCCGAGCTTTGCGTTATGTTGAGCTGACTTTGGCAATTCAACTATATATCTCCCGTTGCTCGATCGAGATGTAGTTTTCAAATACCAATCTTCCATTGCTTGCTCCTCGGCTGTTTGAACTCTCTCTTCAGGAACGCCTTCCAACATAACCAATCGTTCCATAGCTTGCTTCAAACCTTCTTCAAACAGTCCGCAAGATACTACATCAATGTTGGTGTCCTTATGTGCGATTTCCTCTCGGCCACTTACTACCCAACCTAGTTTTGTATTCAATAGCATCGGCAGATGAGGCGCTAACTTCAGCTGGCCTTGATTGAGTAGTTCCACGAATATTTCGGCACCAATCAATAGATCAATGCTATCTGGCTCTGAGAATGATGGGTCTGCAAGCAATAACTCGTCTGGTATTTTCCAATCCCTTACATCCACTCGTCGAGGTGGAAAATCGATGATTACTTTAGGCAAGACCATGTAATCCAAATACACAGTATAGGTTGACACACGCGATCGTATTTCTGCCGTAACTACACTGTCTGCCATTAGACTTACTGAACCTATCCCACGCAATGGTTTTTCTAAGCGTCTTTTCCTTAATTGCAGCGCCTGCACTAACCGTTCCGAAATGAAATTCGCTTGTGAACCTTGGTCCAGTAACGCTCTGGCAGGGAACTCTCGCCCATCTTGTCCACGGATTAGAACGATTGCTGTTGAAAGCCAAACCATGTGTTCTCTTTTGCTTACTCCATAAGATGTAGCCGTTATCGTGCCTGAGTCTGACGAGGAAGCAGTAGAGGATGGCTGCCCAATCGGTGTGACTGCTTGCGATTGTCTGGATTCTTTGTTGCAGATGAACACATGATGGCGACCTTCACATTTGGAGCAGCTACCTCTCGTTTTACACCAACGCGCTCGATGTCCTCCCTTCAAGCACCTGTAGCAAGTGCCACTTTCCTGCACGATCCGCATCCGCTCAGGAACCGGTATATTCTGGAACGCTGTGCAAGATGACAATTCATGATTGTTTTTGCAATATCTACATACTTGCTCATGATGCGTTATCTGTGCAGCACATGCCATTCCCGTTCCTGGAACCTTCTTCAATGATCGGTCTGATGGTCCTTGTGACCAAGCCCGATGCGTCGTTGATTTACTTCCGAACCGATGATTGCTGATGCCTTGGGAGCCGGACTTCGTGATGATTGAACTGCCATGGTCAAGGGCTGTGCTGGTTAGCATCTTTATCTGTCGCTCACATAGCTCCATCATCTTCTCGTAAGTGTCGGTTTTCTCGTCGGCTGAAAATTGTTCCCACGCGATTAATATTTTCGAATGCAGCTTCCATCTTACCAAACTAGTGAGAGGGGTGTCCCAATGTTTAATGGGTTCGTTCAGCCTTTCCATGCCTCTCACTAAACGCTTGCATTCATTTACTACTCTGGTGAGCTCCTCTGCTGTAGCCGCGTTCATGGGCTCCAACCGGTGTAGCGCCTTGAAATACCCCCGCCGCAGAATTTTGCTATCGTCGTAGCGGTCCAGCAACGCTTTCCATGTTGACGCATAATTTCCCGCGATGAGCTGAACATGGTCAAATGGTGCTAGTGCATCGCCCTTCAATGCCGCTAGCAAATACTGCAACTTCATCACTTCGGATAGCTCTACCACCTCGTGAACCATCGAGGTGAACCTATCCTTGAAGGTAACCCATTGGGTTATGTCACCATTAAACGATGGTAGCTCTATCCTGGGAAGTTTTACCTTTGCACTAGTGTTCATTGTGACCGACATTGTGCTATTAGAAAACGGTCGAGCACTTTCTTCCGCTCCTCGTTTCTCGCTAAGAAAACCTTTAACATTATGGTAGTGTTCGTAAAAGCGTTTCCCGTCAGCATCAATCGCTTGTTCGTCACACTCATCCAGGCTAGTTAACACCTTGTCCCTTGTACACTCAAAATTTCGCTTCGTGTCTTCTAACGCCTGTAGTCGGCTCGCTATTTGCGCGCGGTGCTTTGCTTCATCATAAGCACTGATGAACTCAACAAATGGTTCGATCGCCCGCAAGCGATTGTTATATGTTCGCCGCAATTGCCTAATCGTACAATCTGTTAACGGCATGTTGCTTATTGCAGTTTATCTTTTCCGAAAAAGGACGACGTTACTTTCCGCGCAAACTCTGATTCAGGAACGATTAATGGTACTAACACTCCGGGGACAGGTTAATGCACTTATTGGAGGTCAATCACTCCTTGCCAATTTGGGTATGCGTCGATTTCTCCCACGCCGTACCGTGTTGTCGTTGCTCACACACAGCTGATCCTTATGGCGTTCACCAGCACTCAGCGTGCACTCAACACTCTGTTCGAGCTTAGTGCGCTTATTCCTCACTACGCACTCACCTACTATGCTCGCATACAACCACACTCAGCGCACGTACTCTCAATAGTGCGTGTACAAACTCTCGCTCTCTCACGCGTCCTACACTTAGTGTTCGTACGCTAATAAGTGCGTTGCCTGCAACTCGAAACTGATGCTGCAATTCGTACTGGCCACAAAGGACGCCAACTACAACTTCTATAACTACGCCAATGTCACACACAAATTATTGCTCTATAAGCAAGCCAACAATTTGGTAGACCACACCAATTGACGTAGTGGCAACTCACTCAAAGGCTTAATCTGCCTAACTGTTCTTGCACAAGTTCACGATTTCCACGCTTCACAAGCAGTGATCAATTTGTGCGTTGAGCCAAGCCGCGCTCCGATCATAACCGAAAAAACACCTATTCCGGATCGCAATTGACTATAAACCGTTAAAGTCTTCACAGGACGGATCCGGTTCGAAGGACCAAATGTTCGTTAGCTAATAAAGAGATGTTTCTCATATGGAGTGCAAGCTTAGACTAAATTTATTTCATTAGTACTACCTAGCACCTACTGCCTATCTTATTACAAATACATATGCCCTAGTGGTTGTCGTTATATCTTACAATTCGTATTCCTAGTGTGCTATAATTTATGTAGCCTATATTTAAGGCGCAAACAAATACAATGGCGTAAAACCCAAAACTCCCATTTCCCGAACCAGAGGTCATTCGACCCCGAGACCCGAACCTACTCTCTCCTGACCTCTAGCGGTGAGTTTCGCAACCAGACGCGATCGGAAGAGTGCTGTCAATGCTGACTGACAGCTTACTTATCGTTTGTTTATATCGTAAACCGTAGCAACACTTCCAGTTTCCACCAACCTTGACCAAAAACATCTACTTTGACCGAAATCATCATCTTTGATCGCAAACTTCCAGTTTCCACCC
>NW_026045071.1:45000-47233 GCF_943734845.2 Anopheles funestus | reverse complement strand
CTGGTCCGGGAAGCCGCCGAGCGTCCCGTACTGAGGAGCCGCCAACCACGAGCTAGGGGCCATTGCCAGTAGGAGTATTGTAATGGATCGCGATGTCCGTTGCTGCGGTCTTGATAAGTGCACGGCAGCCGACCCGGCGTGGGCCAACGTACCGCTGAATATCGCACCGCACGGAACATTGGGTTCTACAGGTTTGCGTCCCCTAGGCAGTTTCACGTACTCTTTGACTCTCTATTCAGAGTGCTTTTCAACTTTCCCTCACGGTACTTGTCTTCTATCGGTCTCATGGTGGTATTTAGCTTTAGAAGGAGTTTACCTCCCACTTAGTGCTGCACTATCAAGCAACACGACTCCATGGAGCCGACCGTCTACTGTCACGTGGGTTAGTGCCGTTCTACGGGCCTATCACCCTCTCTGGGTAGATGAGCCACCTTCAAGTTGAACTTGAACTGTTTGCACCGTGCATAGTAGATAATGGTCGTTCCAGTACACGGAATCGGACAGGTGCAGTTACACACCGTCCCTACGTGCTGAGCTTCTCCCGTTTCGCTCGCAGCTACTCAGGGAATCCCGGTTGGTTTCTTCTCCTCCCCTTATTAATATGCTTAAATTCTGGGGGTTGTCTCACATCACTTGAGGCCTACAACAAAATCAGTCACATTCCATTCGTTTCGAACCCGGGGCATAGCGAACCGATATATACGCAACAACACTTCACACACACACACACACGGATTGGGCAATTTACGGTCATTTTTGAATCAACGATGGCCCCCCCGAGCACGTTGTCCGAATATCACTCCAATAAGGACAACGAGTTCCGCTCGGCATCGTTTTGATTCGATCTCTCAACAACAACTCCCGGTCGACTTGGTCGACTTGGACCCACGATGTCTCCCCCCGAGCATGTCGAGCCAACTGCACCACTATTGTATTGGACAACATGTTCCCCTCGGGCATCGATGGGTTAATCATGCACCACTATTATAAAACCCTTTGACGTTTTCCCCCAAGCACGTTGATCCAGTATTACGACGGATACGGTCAACGAAATCTTGGACATCAAAGAGGTTTTCGATTGAATTTCCCCATGTTTCACAACGTACTCTTAGCGGTATCCTACGATACGTCTCACTCTATTTGTGTGTGTGCGCGTTTACGTGCGTGCGATTTATGCGGTTCACCCCTTTACTTTCAGCGCCCTGCGGTCCCAACAAAGGTCCCGAGCACGCCATTATGCACAGTGTGGAAGCGTGTTTCCCCCACGACACTAGACGGGCTGCTCGCCATAGTGTTCTATTGTGGCACGCTCCACCCTGAAGTTTGGTTTGTTGTATATCAAGGAATTGATAGGCACTCAAGAATGTGTGCATCGGCCGGGTTTAATCGTCCGACGCGCAATATGCGTTCAACTTATCGGTGTTCATGTGTCCTGCAGTTCACATTGTGACGCGCATTTAGCTGCGGTCTTCATCGATCCATGAGCCGAGTGATCCCCTGCCTAGGGTTTTATAGTAAGGTTCCCAATGTAACACAATCCCGGTGGTACGTCCAAAGACTAACTTTCTGACTAAGTTGTCTTTATTACCCAATAGTCCCAGGCCTTGTGACTTGTGGCTCATGTCTACGCCCATGGCCACCATTCGCTAAGATAGTTTTGAAGTCACTTTGAAGGCCCAGGAACAACTCTCTTAGCACATCGGTTAACCTGACGCCGCAGTCAACTCATGTGCTTGGATCGGATCGAGCTATTGAGTATTGGGCCTGCATACTCGCTCATCCGTATCCTTTGCGTACCGCCCCATGGCCCTTGTATGTCTGCACCACAGTTCCTGTTCGTTCCGTGCCTATGGCCGGATACGTATTGCACATCGGTATACCTGTCGCTACTCAGGCAACTCGTGTGCGTGGATTGGATCGAGAACATGGTGTGTGCCCCATGTTATAATTGATAGTCCATATCCACTTTATAGGTTAAAGTCATAAGTTGTGATTGCACAACCATTCTTCATAAGAGTTTAATCACTCTTCAACTAACTTTCGTTCTGGTGTCTTGGTATCAAATCGCGTAAGACACAAGATTCTACTGGCCAAATAGAATCTAGCACATTGGTTAACCTGGCGCCGCAGTCAACTCATGTGCTTGGATCGGATCGAGCTATTGAGTATTGGGCCTGCATACTCGCTCATCCGTATCCTTTGCGTACCGCCCCATGGCCCCGTCCTTAGAGTT
>NW_026045071.1:20000-40000 GCF_943734845.2 Anopheles funestus | reverse complement strand
TTAAATGCATAGAGTTCGTTCCATTGGGTAGTTCGCGTGGCGAACGGTTTGATGCAGCCCCCCGGGGGGGACCACGGCACTTTACACCGGGCATGGTGTATGCGCAACCTACAGATCACCAATATATTTGTGATCGATAATGCACACTTCTTACACGACTGACCAGTCGACAGCGCTGCCTTCCTATTATGCGTGTGTAAACCGATGTTGGGCTGCTCAACATCTTTCACGGTTACATCACTTGCACCCGAACCCATGGTGCCGATTTGGTAATATGTTGTACATGGTCTCAAGATGTACGCTTCGACCCCTTATTCAGGGGCTCAAGCTATTACCAGCAAGATCAATCCTCATCCAGACTTGAACTCGAAACACCCGGAGGCGAACGGTTTAACTAATAAGTGCACCAGTCTTGAATCCATGCGTCGGTGGAAACAATGCCGGCATGTTGCATGTATTAGCTCTGAACTTAGCGAGTGATTGCCTTGCAGCTGTCGAACTGAGCGTAGAGCGTGATTATCGCTCACTTGAAAGGGTCAAGCCCTTTCGAGTCGTCCGGTTTTTACGCCAGACGACTCGGTTCACCATCTTTCGGGATACAAGTTGACTAAGTGGTACCACTACACTTATCAACTTTCGATTTGGTAATCCTCATCCAGCTTCCTTTCTGGAGGTCCCGAGGATTACCAATTGGGCTGTCATACTGAGCTCATATATTGGAGATCGATAATGCACACTTCTTACACGACTGACCAGTCGACAGCGCTGCCTTCCTATTATGCGTGTGTAAACCGATGTTGGGCTGCTCAACATCTTTCACGGTTACATCACTTGCACCAGAACCCACGGTGCCGATTTGGTAATATGTTGTACATTTACTCAAGATGTACGCTTCGGCCCCTTATTCAGGGGCTCAAGCTATTACCAGCAAGAACAATCCTCATCCAGACTTGAACTCGAAACACCCGGAGGCGAACGGTTTAACTAATAAGTGCACCAGTCTTGAATCCATGCGTCGGTGGAAACAATGCCGGCGTGTTGCATGTATTAGCTCTGAACTTAGCGAGTGATTGCCTTGCAGCTGTCATACTGAGCGTAGAGCGTGATTATCGCTCACTTGAACCATGTTGAATGGCTCTTTGGTGTAGGGTAAGGCACCAATTTGTTGGGGCGTAACGGTCACCACCAACTTAAGACTTGCTTATAGGTATTTCAACGTTTTCAACTCTTAAATCGACCGTGTTTCATTATCATCTCTTCTTCTTATTAAATGCATAGAGTTCGTTCCATTGGGTAGTTCGCGTGGCGAACGGTTTGATGCAGCCCCCCGGGGGGGACCACGGCACTTTACACCGGGCATGGTGTATGCGCAACCTACAGATCACCAATATATTTGTGATCGATAATGCACACTTCTTACACGACTGACCAGTCGACAGCGCTGCCTTCCTATTATGCGTGTGTAAACCGATGTTGGGCTGCTCAACATCTTTCACGGTTACATCACTTGCACCCGAACCCATGGTGCCGATTTGGTAATATGTTGTACATGGTCTCAAGATGTACGCTTCGACCCCTTATTCAGGGGCTCAAGCTATTACCAGCAAGATCAATCCTCATCCAGACTTGAACTCGAAACACCCGGAGGCGAACGGTTTAACTAATAAGTGCACCAGTCTTGAATCCATGCGTCGGTGGAAACAATGCCGGCATGTTGCATGTATTAGCTCTGAACATAGCGAGTGATTGCCTTGTAGCTGTCGAACTGAGCGTAGAATGTGATTATCGCTCACTTGAAAGGGTCAAGCCCTTTCGAGTCGTCCGGTTTTTACGCCAGACGACTCGGTTCACCATCTTTCGGGAAGGGACCGTCTCGGTCGCAAGCTGCTCCGGTCCCCAAACAACCTGCGACAAATGATAGGAAATGCCGACATCAATACGTGTTCAGTTTGGTTTATCGCTCATAGGTCTTTTTGACCATCGATCCCTGATTATAACTCTCAATTAAACAGTCAGGAGAGTAAGGCATGCCCATCGATATCTCATCGACAGGCGATACCGCAAGAACGGCCAACGACACATCAGGTGATCGATTATTGCTACGACTTTTGCTTAATCGTTTCCACTCCTTAGAGAAAGAAACCCCCGGGGACCGTCTCGGTCGCAAGCTGCTCCGGTCCCTAAACAACCTGCGACAAATGATAGGAAATGCCGACATCAATATGTGTTCAGTTTGGTTTATCGCTCATTGGTCTGTTTGACCATCGATCCCTGATTAAACTCTCAGTAATCCAGTCGGGAGAGTAAGGCATGCCCATCGATATCTCATCGACAGGCGATACCGCTTGAACGGCCAACGACACATCAGAGGATCGTATCTTGCTACAACTTTTGCTTAATCGTTTCTTCTCCTTGGAGAAAGAAACCCCCGGGGACCGTCTCGGCCGCAAGCTGCTCCGGTCCCTAAACAACCTGCGGCATCAAATGATAGGAAAAGCCGACATCAATACGTGTTCAGTTTGGTTTATCGCTCATTGGTCTTGTTTGACCATCGATCCCTGATTAATACTCTCAATTAGAAGGTCGGTAGAGTAAGGCATGCCCATCGATATCTCATCGACAGGCGATACCGCATGAACGGCCAACGACACATCAGAGGATCGTATCTTGCTACAACTCTTGCTTAATAGTTTCCACTCCTTGGAGAAAGAAACCCCCGGGGACCGTCTCGGCCGCAAGTTGCTCCGGTCCCTAAACAACCTGCGGCATCAAATGATAGGAAAAGCCGACATCAATACGTGTTCAGTTTGGTTTATCGCTCATAGGTCTGTTTGACCATCGATCCTAGAATTCAACTTTCGAGTAAGGCATGCCCGTCGATATCTCATCGATAGGCGATACCGGTAGAACGGCCAACGACACACATCTAGGATCGCATTTACTCTTCCTTGGATGGATAACCAATACCCTAGGACCGTTTCATCGCGAGCTGCTCCGGTCCTCAAACAACTCGCGAACCACCGATAGGATGATATTAGGAATGGCCGACTTTCATCCTTTAACTCTCAGTTCTGCTTACCAAAACATAGGTACTTGGACCTTAAAGACCACTATATGTTCCCCGATCGGGGGCAATCGGAACGTCTATCCATCATCAACATCGTTTCACTCATTCCGAACCACCAAATTGGACAGACAGTACCATATTCACCAACCGATTGCTTCAACTTCGCAAACTGTATGGTAAGTTCTACTAATTTCACATCTTACCATCGACTAATAGTGCATAAATCCACTTGGAAATCACTTTTCCTTGGTCCTCGGACCTTCTACGACAACGTCCAACAAATATCCGAAGTCGTTTCCCAACTTAGACCAAGCATTTCGTATCTTTACTTCTAATCGATTTTTTCTCTCATAATTGACGATCAAAATCTAAAAACCACATTTTGAGCCAGAAGCAGTCGTCCGATCGTCCTGGGGGTAGTCTCAATCGATTTAGAAGGGCCCAATTCATAAAGATACGTACTCAGTCAAATTCATGCTTCTGGCTCACCTACCCCCTATATAGAAAACGAAAGCGTACAGGCGTGGAAAACGTGCCATTTTTCTCCATCACGGACTTTTTTTTTCTCGTTGCACCGACTCTAGTAAAAAAGTGAAATTTTTTACTAGTTACCAACTTTTGCAAATTATCATCGGATATCACTTTTCATGGTCTATAGTAAGTTCTTATCACGTTTTAGTAGTTTTTGAAAAAAAAATTTTTTTGAACTTTTCAAAATTTTTCAAAACAAAGTTTTTGTAGGCGGTTTTGTGTATGGAGGGTTACTAGTCTCGGGGTCACTGTTTGACCAAAAAACCACTATATATCATTCGAAAGGTAATTTCAAGGGCTACAAAAAATTGTTCTACGGCACCCCCCTCCGACGTCTAGTATTCGAGTTATTGGCCAAAAACCATCACTTGAGCGATTTTTCGTTCAGGGTACCCGACTCTAGTAAAAAAGTGAAATTTTTCTCGATTGACCAAGTGTTGCAAATGACCATCGGATTTCACTTTTTATGGTCTATAGTGAGTTCTGATCACGATTTGGTACTTTTTGAAAAAATTTTTTTGACGCACTTTTCAAAATTTTGCAAAACCAAAACTTTTTAGGCGGTTTTGTGTATGGAGGGTTACTAGTCTCGGGGTCACTGTTTGACCAAAAAACCACTATATATCATTCGAAAGGTAATTTCAAGGGCTACAAAAAATTGTTCTACGGCACCCCCCTCCGACGTCTAGTATTCGAGTTATTGGCCAAAAACCGCAACTATAGCGGTTTTTCGTACAGGGTACCCGACTCTAGTAAAATGATGCGATTTTTACTAGTCTAGGAACTTTTTGGTCAAAAAATCAAGTATATGTCATTCGATAGATAATTTCAAGGGCTACCAAAAATTGTTCCACGACACCCCCCTGCGACGTCTAGTATTCGAGTTATTAGCCAAAAACCGCAACTTAAGCGGTTTTTCGTCCAGGGTACCCGACTCTAGTAAAATGATGCGATTTTTACTAGTCTAGGGAACTTTTTGGCCAAAAATCAAGTATATGTCATTCGATAGATAATTTCAAGGGCTACCAAAAATTGTTCCACGACACCCCCCTCCGACGTCTAGTATTAGAGTTATTAGCCAAAAACCGCAACTATAGCGGTTTTTCGTCCAGGGTACCCGACTCTAGTAAAATGATGCGATTTTTACTAGTCTAGGGAACTTTTTGGCCAAAAATCAAGTATATGTCATTCGATAGATAATTTCAAGGGCTACCAAAAATTGTTCCACGACACCCCCCTGCGACGTCTAGTATTCGAGTTATTAGCCAAAAACCGCAATTATAGCGGTTTTTCGTCCAGGGTACCCGACTCTAGTAAAATGATGCGATTTTTACTAGTCTAGGGAACTTTTTGGCCAAAAATCAAGTATATGTCATTCGATAGATAATTTCAAGGGCTACCAAAAATTGTTCCACGACACCCCCCTGCGACGTCTAGTATTCGAGTTATTAGCCAAAAACCGCAATTATAGCGGTTTTTCGTCCAGGGTACCCGACTCTAGTAAAATGATGCGATTTTTACTAGTCTAGGGAACTTTTTGGCCAAAAATCAAGTATATGTCATTCGATAGATAATTTCAAGGGCTACCAAAAATTGTTCCATGACACCCCCCTGCGACGTCTAGTATTCGAGTTATGGGCCAAAAACCATTCATACTTGAGCATTTTGCTCATTTTGCCTGTACGGGTACCGGGGACTAGTAAAATCAGGCCAATTTTACTAGAGTAGGGGTCCTTTTTGGTCAAAAAAACAACTTTTGCTCGTTCGATAGGGAATCGATAGGGCAACAAAAAATCGTTCTACGACCCCCCCTTCCGATGTCTAGTATTCGAGTTATGGGCCAAAAACAGTTTATAGCTAATTTTTCACTCGATTTTTCACCAAGTATCGCACATTACTCCGGTTCTATACATTGGATCGTCAATCTTTAAGATTTTATGGGTAGTTCCAACTGTTTGCTACATTTCATCCATACATCACCAACCGATTCAATGTCTGTGCTAGAAGTTATTAGAGGAATAAAAAAATTTACCCTTGGCTTTGGACCGTACAATTTTACCCATTTTTGGCCCATATTTGCCCCATAGCTCCGCCGGTATCCAAGATATGGCCACACTTTCTTCTGGCCATGGGTAGATGGCACTTGTGGCTAGATTTCTTCCATGCACCACTAATCGCTACCATGTCTGTGGCCGGAGCTATTCACGAAAGCGCCTCGCGCACTTGGTCGGATTTTTGGTCCAACTTCACCATTTTTGGCCCATATTTGCCCCATAGCTCCGCCGGTATCCAAGATATGGCCACACTTTCTTCTGGCCATGGGTAGATGGCACTTGTGGCTAGATTTCTTCCATGCACCACTAATCGCTACCATGTCTGTGGCCGGAGCTATTCACGAAAGCGCCTCGCGCACTTGGTCGGATTTTTGGTCCAACTTCACCATTTTTGGCCCATATTTGCCCCATAGCTCCGCCGGTATCCAAGATATGGCCACACTTTCTTCTGGCCATGGGTAGATGGCACTTGTGGCTAGATTTCTTCCATGCACCACTAATCGCTACCATGTCTGTGGCCGGAGCTATTCACGAAAGCGCCTCGCGCACTTGGTCGGATTTTTGGTCCAACTTGCACCATTTTTGGCCCATATTTGCCCCATAGCTCCGCCGGTATCCAAGATATGGCCACACTTTCTTCTGGCCATGGGTAGATGGCACTTGTGGCTAGATTTCTTCCATGCACCACTAATCGCTGCCATGTCTCTGGCCGGAGCTATTCGACGAACAACCATCGCATTTACCTAGGTACTTTTTCGGATTTTTGGTCCAACTTGCACCATTTTTGGCCCATATTTGCCCCATAGCTCCGCCGGTATCCAAGATATGGCCACACTTTCTTCTGGCCATGGGTAGATGGCACTTGTGGCTAGATTTCTTCCATGCACCACTAATCGCTACCATGTCTGTGGCCGGAGCTATTCACGAAAGCGCCTCGCGCACTTGGTCGGATTTTTGGTCCAACTTGCACCATTTTTGGCCCATATTTGCCCCATAGCTCCGCCGGTATCCAAGATATGGCCACACTTTCTTCTGGCCATGGGTAGATGGCACTTGTGGCTAGATTTCTTCCATGCACCACTAATCGCTGCCATGTCTCTGGCCGGAGCTATTCGACGAACAACCATCGCATTTACCTAGGTACTTTTTCGGATTTTTGGTCCAACTTGCACCATTTTTGGCCCATATTTGCCCCATAGCTCCGCCGGTATCCAAGATATGGCCACACTTTCTTCTGGCCATGGGTAGATGGCACTTGTGGCTAGATTTCTTCCATGCACCACTAATCGCTACCATGTCTGTGGCCGGAGCTATTCGACGAACAACCATCGCATTCACCTTCTCGTTGCACTTCTTCGGGAATTTGGTGCAACCAAGTTTTCACTATAACTTGGTCATTTTCCGTCCATCGGACATGCGGTTTTGGGTGTCGATACTTGACACCGCGCGCTACAATATGTTCCTCCACGACCATGTGGTCCGATGCTTCCAACAGGAGCTATTCGAGGAGTACCGATTTTTCACCATTAAAAATGCTCGTTTTTGCACCAACTTTTGCCTATAACTCAGGCTGTATCGATCGGATCTTCAATCTTGAAAAAGTTTTGGATAGGTGGCATCAAATGCTACATTTCGTTCTTCCACGTCAACTTTGTCCGATGTCTAGCAAAAAAGTTATTCGCGAACCAAGTCCAGAACCCATGCAATGGCTGCCCACATTGCATACATCACGGCGGTTAACTCTCGTTACTCTATACCGTGGACTTGGTACTTTTTCAGGCATTCGTTGCTACTTCTCGGTTCATGATATTCGTTTACGGTCTTCACTAGGGCATTTGGTGCTCCTTATCGGTTCATGATATTCGTTTACGGTCTTCACTAGGGCATTTGGTGCTCCTTATCGGTTCATGATATTCGTTTACGGTCTTCACTAGGGCATTTGGTGCTCCTTATCGGTTCATGATATTTGTTTACGGTCTTCACTAGGGCATTTGGTGCTCCTTCTCGGTTCATGATATTCGTTTACGGTCTTCACTAGGGCATTTGGTACTGGGCTTCCCACTTTCTACTGATCGATCCATACTCACTTGCGTGCACCTAGCCTAGGAAGGTTTCCTATGGCTTCCCATCTTTCTACTGATCGATCCATACTCACTTGCGTGCACCTAGCCTAGGAAGGTTTCCTTGGGCTTCCCATCTTTCTACTGATCGATCCATACTCACTTGCGTGCACCTAGCCTAGGAAGGTTTCCTATGGCTTCCCATCTTTCTACTGATCGATCCATACTCACTTGCGTGCACCTAGCCTAGGAAGGTTTCCTTGGGCTTCCCATCTTTCTACTGATCGATCCATACTCACTTGCGTGCACCTAGCCTAGGAAGGTTTCCTATGGCTTCCCACTTTCTACTGATCGATCCATACTCACTTGCGTGCACCTAGCCTAGGAAGGTTTCCTATGGCTTCCCATCTTTCTACTGATCGATCCATACTCACTTGCGTGCACCTAGCCTAGGAAGGTTTCCTTGGGCTTCCCATCTTTCTACTGATCGATCCATACTCACTTGCGTGCACCTAGCCTAGGAAGGTTTCCTATGGCTTCCCATCTTTCTACTGATCGATCCATACTCACTTGCGTGCACCTAGCCTAGGAAGGTTTCCTTGGGCTTCCCATCTTTCTACTGATCGATCCATACTCACTTGCGTGCACCTAGCCTAGGAAGGTTTCCTATGGCTTCCCATCTTTCTACTGATCGATCCATACTCACTTGCGTGCACCTAGCCTAGGAAGGTTTCCTTGGGCTTCCCATCTTTCTACTGATCGATCCATACTCACTTGCGTGCACCTAGCCTAGGAAGGTTTCCTATGGCTTCCCATCTTTCTACTGATCGATCCATACTCACTTGCGTGCACCTAGCCTAGGAAGGTTTCCTATGGCTTCCCATCTTTCTACTGATCGATCCATACTCACTTGCGTGCACCTAGCCTAGGAAGGTTTCCTTGGGCTTCCCATCTTTCTACTGATCGATCCATACTCACTTGCGTGCACCTAGCCTAGGAAGGTTTCCTATGGCTTCCCATCTTTCTACTGATCGATCCATACTCACTTGCGTGCACCTAGCCTAGGAAGGTTTCCTATGGCTTCCCATCTTTCTACTGATCGATCCATACTCACTTGCGTGCACCTAGCCTAGGAAGGTTTCCTATGGCTTCCCATCTTTCTACTGATCGATCCATACTCACTTGCGTGCACCTAGCCTAGGAAGGTTTCCTATGGCTTCCCATCTTTCTACTGATCGATCCATACTCACTTGCGTGCACCTAGCCTAGGAAGGTTTCCTATGGCTTCCCATCTTTCTACTGATCGATCCATACTCACTTGCGTGCACCTAGCCTAGGAAGGTTTCCTATGGCTTCCCATCTTTCTACTGATCGATCCATACTCACTTGCGTGCACCTAGCCTAGGAAGGTTTCCTATGGCTTCCCATCTTTCTACTGATCGATCCATACTCACTTGCGTGCACCTAGCCTAGGAAGGTTTCCTATGGCTTCCCATCTTTCTACTGATCGATCCATACTCACTTGCGTGCACCTAGCCTAGGAAGGTTTCCTTGGGCTTCCCATCTTTCTACTGATCGATCCATACTCACTTGCGTGCACCTAGCCTAGGAAGGTTTCCTATGGCTTCCCATCTTTCTACTGATCGATCCATACTCACTTGCGTGCACCTAGCCTAGGAAGGTTTCCTTGGGCTTCCCATCTTTCTACTGATCGATCCATACTCACTTGCGTGCACCTAGCCTAGGAAGGTTTCCTATGGCTTCCCATCTTTCTACTGATCGATCCATACTCACTTGCGTGCACCTAGCCTAGGAAGGTTTCCTTGGGCTTCCCATCTTTCTACTGATCGATCCATACTCACTTGCGTGCACCTAGCCTAGGAAGGTTTCCTATGGCTTCCCATCTTTCTACTGATCGATCCATACTCACTTGCGTGCACCTAGCCTAGGAAGGTTTCCTATGGCTTCCCATCTTTCTACTGATCGATCCATACTCACTTGCGTGCACCTAGCCTAGGAAGGTTTCCTATGGCTTCCCATCTTTCTACTGATCGATCCATACTCACTTGCGTGCACCTAGCCTAGGAAGGTTTCCTATGGCTTCCCATCTTTCTACTGATCGATCCATACTCACTTGCGTGCACCTAGCCTAGGAAGGTTTCCTTGGGCTTCCCATCTTTCTACTGATCGATCCATACTCACTTGCGTGCACCTAGCCTAGGAAGGTTTCCTATGGCTTCCCATCTTTCTACTGATCGATCCATACTCACTTGCGTGCACCTAGCCTAGGAAGGTTTCCTATGGCTTCCCATCTTTCTACTGATCGATCCATACTCACTTGCGTGCACCTAGCCTAGGAAGGTTTCCTATGGCTTCCCATCTTTCTACTGATCGATCCATACTCACTTGCGTGCACCTAGCCTAGGAAGGTTTCCTATGGCTTCCCATCTTTCTACTGATCGATCCATACTCACTTGCGTGCACCTAGCCTAGGAAGGTTTCCTATGGCTTCCCATCTTTCTACTGATCGATCCATACTCACTTGCGTGCACCTAGCCTAGGAAGGTTTCCTATGGCTTCCCATCTTTCTACTGATCGATCCATACTCACTTGCGTGCACCTAGCCTAGGAAGGTTTCCTATGGCTTCCCATCTTTCTACTGATCGATCCATACTCACTTGCGTGCACCTAGCCTAGGAAGGTTTCCTATGGCTTCCCATCTTTCTACTGATCGATCCATACTCACTTGCGTGCACCTAGCCTAGGAAGGTTTCCTATGGCTTCCCATCTTTCTACTGATCGATCCATACTCACTTGCGTGCACCTAGCCTAGGAAGGTTTCCTTGGGCTTCCCATCTTTCTACTGATCGATCCATACTCACTTGCGTGCACCTAGCCTAGGAAGGTTTCCTTGGGCTTCCCATCTTTCTACTGATCGATCCATACTCACTTGCGTGCACCTAGCCTAGGAAGGTTTCCTTGGGCTTCCCATCTTTCTACTGATCGATCCATACTCACTTGCGTGCACCTAGCCTAGGAAGGTTTCCTATGGCTTCCCATCTTTCTACTGATCGATCCATACTCACTTGCGTGCACCTAGCCTAGGAAGGTTTCCCTTTGGTACCGACTTCCATCTACGCACTCGATATAACCTAGGTACTTGGTACCGATGATGGTTAACACTCAAGCATTTCTTGCATCCTGCGTGCAAGGTACCAATTTTCACTTCTTAGGTACGTTTATGTGCCCGCATTTATCCAATATCGCTCCGATGGCCTTTCGCATTATTTCATCCGATAGCCCTTGCAAAAAGCTACCAAAAGTTCCTCCACGGCCATGTGCTCCGACGCTTAGTTTAGGAAATATTCGAAAAAATTCATCTTAGGAAAAATTTTCTTATTGGAAAATCACCTTAAATCGATGGCCATTTTTTGGGCAAAAACTTTAACGTCTTCCCGACTTTGCGGGAATTGCGAATTTTAGGCACCCAGAGAAAATCTTTTACTTTAAGGGGGCGGCCGCGAAGTTGCCCAAAGTCTCGGACACAAAAATTCTCAAGTTCCCCACTCTAGTAAATCGCCCTATGAGTATCTCCTGGCCCGCGAGCTCTGCGAGCGGGCCAGCTTCGGCGATTTTTGCCTTTTCGCCTAGGCGGTTCTTCTACGAAATTGGCCCACAGCTTTTGGTCAGAAAGCTAGCATTTGTTGCAACAGTTAGGTACTTGGTACCACATTTTGGTATCCATTTGGGCATTTGTGGCAACTACTCGGTACTTTGGCCCACATTTCGCTCTACTCGGGCCTCTATGGTGCTACTTGTCGGTACTTTTGGCCAACTTAGGCCAATTGGGTGCAACTTGTGGGTACTCTGTGGGTACTATAGGGCGTATTGTGTCTTTCGGGTGAACCTTCGCGATACTTCATGGGTACTGATGGCCAACTTAGGAACATTCAGTGCAACCTTTGGGCCTAAGGAAATTTGTCCAACTCTTTGGACTTAGAAAATTTTCTGGACTTAGAAAATTTTCTGGACTTGTAAAAATTTTCAAATGTTCAATTTGGCCCACATTTCGCTCTACTCGGGCCTCTATGGTGCTACTTGGCGGTACTTTTGGCCAACTTAGGCCAATTGGGTGCTCTTTGTGGGTACTCTATCGGTACTTTTGGCCAACTTAGGCCAATGGGGTGCTATATGTGGGTGCTCTATCGGTACTTTTGGCCATGTTAGGCCCACTCGGTGCTATTTGTGGGTACTCTATCGGTACTTTTGGCCATGTTAGGCCCATTCGGTGCTATATGTGGGTGCTCTATCGGTACTTTTGGCCATGTTAGGCCCACTCGGTGCTATTTGTGGGTACTCTATCGGTACTTTTGGCCAACTTAGGCCCATGGGGTGCTCTTTGTGGGTACTCTATCGGTACTTTTGGCCATGTTAGGCCCACTCGGTGCTATTTGTGAGTACTCTATCGGTACTTTTGGCCATGTTAGGCCCACTCGGTGCTATTTGTGGGTACTCTATCGGTACTTTTGGCCAACTTAGGCCAATTGGGTGCTATTTGTGGGTACTCTATCGGTACTTTTGGCCAACATAGGCCAATTGGGTGCTACTTGTGGGTGCTCTATCGGTACTTTTGGCCAACTTAGGCCAACTGGGTGCTATTTGTGGGTACTCTATCGGTACTTTTGGCCAACTTAGGCCAACTCAGTGCTTCTTGTGGGTGCTCTATCGGTACTTTTGGCCAACTTAGGCCAACTGGGTGCTATTTGTGGGTACTCTATCGGTACTTTTGGCCAACTTAGGCCAACTCAGTGCTTCTTGTGGGTACTCTATCGGTACTTTTGGCCAACTTAGGCCCACTCGGTGCTATTTGTGGGTACTCTATCGGTACTTTTGGCCAACTTAGGCCAACTCAGTGCTTCTTGTGGGTACTCTATCGGTACTTTTGGCCAACTTAGGCCCATTCGGTGCTATTTGTGGGTACTCTATCGGTACTTTGGGACATATTATGTCCTTCGGGTGAACCTTCTCGATACCTCATGGGTACTTGTGGCCAACTTAGGAAAATTCAGTGCAACCTATGGGCCTTTGGAAATTGTTCCAACACTTTGGACTTAGAAAATTTTCTGGACTTAGAAAATTTTTTGGACTTAGAAAAATTTTCAACTTCTGTATCTTCTTCATCATGTTCCATTTTGTGGGACTTAGAAAATTTTCTGGACTTAGAAAATTTTTTGGACTTAGGAAATTTTTCAACACTTGTAAAATTTTTGTTCCTTCTTTGAAGAAGAATACTTTCCACTATTAGCTTCTTTCTCTTTTTCTTCTTAGTTGTCTTCTTATTTTCGGTCCGAGAGCGCCGACACTTGTAAAATTATCTAAGTCCGAAGACTTTTGGAATGAACCAAAAGTCAACGAACACAATACATCAACCCTATCAACATCAAGTGGCAACCCGAAGGAAGCGCAGCGGCCAGCCCATGTACAACGCGAAGTTGTAGCATGCAACCAACCAACCGCTAACCTCCAACGGCACTCAATGTATTCGTTACACATGGGCGCACCTGCACCACACTGTCGTGACCATCCAACGAGCCGTCGGTTCGGTCGTGTGTTACAAGCACCCCATCACATAGGCATAGAGTCACCACACAGTGTTCTTCAACACTCTCGTCACATGGTGCAAGTCACGGTACGCACCACCAATGTGCACTGGTTGGCCAATTCCAGCACACACGGGGCGCGCACGCGCAAGCACTAACCACCAAGCATGGGTCGCCTGAGAGGATCGATGCGAACGCATCTCTACAACTTGAAGCTCCCAGCCTGTAGTCCCGTCGTTTGCGGGCGGTCGTAGGTGTCGAAACTAGTGATATCCACAGTCGGCAAGCTCGTCCACCGGTGTTCCCAACATGTATGGTACTAACACGTGCAGCGCGAACCCGCCCTTTGCGGCCTAGTAGTAAGCGGGGATGAGACGCCAGTGTGCCAATGGACAGCACGGACGGTTCTCGGAGGGTTGTTAGGCCCGCTAGCTTACGACCACCTAATGGGTATAAGAAGCGCTATCAGCTCGGATTGGATACGACCTTAGAGGCGTTCAGGCATAATCCAGCGGACGTAGCGTCATACCATAGTCCGTTCGAACTAGTATTGAGCCAGTGGTCCGTACCTGTGGTTCCTCTCGTACTGCACAGGAATTCCGTTAAGATAGCGACAAACAATGCACACCAGTAGGGTAAAACTAACCTGTCTCACGACGGTCTAAACCCAGCTCACGTTCCCTTGAAAGGGTGAACAATCCTACGCTTGGTAAATTTTGCTTTACAATGATAGGAAGAGCCGACATCGAAGGATCAAAAAGCCACGTCGCTATGAACGCTTGGCGGCCACAAGCCAGTTATCCCTGTGTGGTAAACAAACGCTCCGTCAAGAAGTGGTGAAAATTTGGTGAAAATCGTAATAAAATCGTTTTAAAAGTGTCAAAATCGTGCTTAGAGCACCCGATTTACCCAAAAATAGTGAAGTTCGGCCAAAAAACGACAATTTTTGTGCAAATATAGTTTTGTTGTGTTTTTGCCCCCTCCGGGAGCACCAAAGTGAACCGGTGTTCAGGTGTGCAAAAAATCACCTCTTTTCCTGCCGGAAGAGGTTGATTTAAGGTAAATCGTGGCCGCTGAAGCCGATAAAACGGTTTCCGAGTCGATCGGAGCAGTGGAAGTGCGACAAAAAACGATATTTTGGTGCCCATACATTTTGTATGGGGAACTTTGGACACTCACAGCTCAGTGAATTTTGAACGGATTTGGACCGGATATGTTTTAAATCGTGTGCGGAGTGCCAAAGAAGTGATTTTGTGAAAAAACCGCATCAAAATCGGTGATTTTAGTGCTGAAAAAAGTGGAAAACACTTTTGCAACACGTGGTGACAGAACTGCCCAGGCGGCATTTTCCCATGGTACAAAATATTGAGTGTGTTATAAAGTGGAAAATTTTTATCGCCTGATCGGTTTCGTGAGTGTTGGAGGTGGTTGAGCACGGAGAGACGATTCGGGGAAAATTTTTCCCCCCGCTCCCACCTCACCCCATCGCCCTCAGTGACCCCCGGCCTTATTAAGGCCTTATCAAGGTGCATTAAATTTTGGACTTCGCCGGAAAATTACACAAGTGCAGTGGAAAATTCCGGTTTTGTGCTGGAAAATTCGGGGACCTCCAGACGCACCCCCTGGATTTTTTTCCGGACCTCCAGCACCCCCCCCCGCATTTTCCGGATTTCCTTATTAAGGCGTTAAAAAGGTGAAAAACATAAAAACGCTGCGGAAAATTATTTGCGGGCTGCAAAAAATTCCGGTTTTGGGCTCTAAAATTCGGGGACCACTTGCCACACCCCCTGAAATTTTTTCCGCGCCCCCCCCCCCCCCCCCCCCGCCCCCCCCGGATCAGGAATCGCGGATTTTTGGTGGATTTTCGGGTTTTTCGCCATTTTCGGGTGAAAGGAGGGGAGATAGGAGCTTGGTGTGTTCGGGAGTTTTGCTCAGGAGGGGCAATTACATCTAGCCCCCCACCCCCCTGGGTCATTTTCCACCCCCCCCCTGGCCAATTCGGCATTTTTGGGGGTCTAGCTCGGTCTTGATAAATCGTGGAACGACCTAACGTGACGAAACACCACCTCCCTGAACGATTTTACTGCTCGAATACCATTTCTGCTGTGGTGGTTCTCACGGGGCAGTCCGCTGCTGGCGTCCTCCCGTGAGGGGGAGTAAATCCAGCATAAAGTGCGGAAAATGTCAGTATCTGGGCGATCCCTTCGTCCCAGGGCTGACTCATCCGACGTGAGACCGGCCAAGCTTCCGCAGATTATGGAGGCGAAAGTGGCCGTGACTAGAGTGTCCCTACCGACAATGAAGCCAGCTAGCTCGGAGATGGTCGAGCTGAGGAAGCTCATGAGTGAGACTTCCCTCACTAATGAGCAGCTACTGTCGACAATTCAGGACCTGCAGCAGGAGCTCTCGGCTCTCCGTCAGCGTATGGACGCCAACGCCGAGCAGGCTCGGATTGATATGCAGCAGGTTCAGGAGCGTGCTCGTCAGGAGCTACAGGCGGTCCAGGAGCAGGCTCGCCAGCGTGAAGAGCGGCTTCGGGAAGAACACATGAAGGACCGGCAGGCGCTGAACGAGCTTATCCTGCAGTCGATTGGCGCCAAGAATGTGACTGCTCAGGGTTACTACGCCAGCATCGCCGAGGAGCAGCGCACGTGGGCAGAGGTGGCCAGTAGTGAGCCGGTTAAGCGCGTGCAGCGCAAGCGTGGCAATCGCCGTGGTAAGGCGCAGCCATCACAACAGCAGCAGCAGCAGCAACAAATCCGGCAGCAACAGCCATCCCAGCAGCGTCAGCAGCAGCAGACACGCCAGCAGTGGCCGGCGTTGCAGAAGCGGCAGCAGACGCAACAGCAGGGGCCAACGTTACAACAGCAGCAGCAGACGCGACAGCAGCGGCCAACGGTGCAGCAGCAGAGCCAGCCGCGACAACAGCAACAGCAGAGTCAACAAAAGCCGACTCGCCGTAACGTGCGTCCAGACACCATCGAAGTGGCGCCGGCAGTAGGTACAACCTGGACGCAGGTGTATCTGAAGCTACGTACGGCCCCAGAACTGGAAGAGGTCCGCACGGCTATCGGGATGGGCCGGCGAACGGCACAGGATCATCTCCGTGTCCCCATTAGTCGAAGCGCGGACAGTGAGGCACTCGCGGATAAGATCCAGAGTGTCATTGGCGAAATGGGTGCAGTGCGAGTGCTGACTGAGATGGGTGAGCTGCTGATCACCCATGTCGACTCGCTGGCCACCGTTGATGAGGTGAAGGAGGCGATTCGGGCTAAGCTTGGAGTAGCCCCGGGCATCACCTTCTGTGAAGTTTGGGAGCTGAGCGATGGCACGAAGCGCGCACGTGTTCGTCTTCCGCTGGTAAAGGCGCAGCAGCTGTACGAGGCAAAACTGTCTCTTTGCCAGTGCATCAGCGTGGCTCATGAGGTCCCTCGTCGTCCGATCTCCCAGCGTCGCTGTCTGCGGTGCCTGGAAACGGGGCACATCGTGCGGGACTGTCGGAATGAAGCGGACTACCGAGGCAAATGCTTCCGCTGTGGCAGCACCGGTCATCTGGCGAAAGCCTGCGCTTTGGAGCCCAAATGCCTTAAGTGTGGTGGCCCGCACAACATCGGTCACCAGAGCTGTGGACAACTGCCGGCACCGTGCCAGGTGTGAGGCAACAACTGCGAGTGTTGCAGGCGAACCTGGGTGGTGGACGCACCGCACAGGATTTCGTTCTGCAATCCGCTCGGACTGAGCGGATCGACGTGCTGCTGCTTTCGGAGGTGTACCGGCCTCCGGAGAACAACGGAACGTGGTCAGTGGACTCATCGGGGGCAGTGGCCGTGGTGGCCACCGGAGCATATCCCATCCAGCGTGTGTGGCGCAGCCCAACGCCCGGATTGGTGGCCGCCCAGATTGGAGGAGTTGTTTTCGTCAGCTGCTATGCTCCTCCACGACTGACTCTCGGTGAGTTCGAGCATTTTCTTGAGGCGCTCGAACTGGAGGCACTTTCCCACCATCACGTCGTAGTGGCAGGCGACTTCAACGCCTGGCATGAGGAGTGGGGAAGCGAGCGGAACACCGTGCGAGGTGAGGCGCTGCTCAATACCATCGAGCAGCTTGGGCTGAGGATCCTCAACCAGGGAACAACCCCAACGTTCGTCGGGAACGGTGTTGCCACACCCAGCGTCGTGGATGTCTCGTTCGCGAGCGAGACTATCGCGCGCCCCGACACATGGGCAGTGGCTCCTGACTCGTTGGCGCGGTTTTATACGGCTTCCGACCACCGGTACATCCTTTACACCGTCGGGCCGTCCTCCTCAC
Source organism: Anopheles funestus (assembly GCF_943734845.2). Lineage (NCBI taxonomy): Eukaryota > Metazoa > Arthropoda > Insecta > Diptera > Culicidae > Anopheles > Anopheles funestus. Next base: position 22,380 of record NW_026045071.1, on the reverse strand, counting down.
CTCAGCTCCAACGTCAGCAGCAGCACCAAAGCCAGAACCAGCGACCGCAGCAGCAGCGGCATCATCGGCGGCAACAACAACAGCAAAATCGCCGGCGACAGCAGCAGCACGACCAGCAGCGGGTACGAGGCCACCAGTCAAGCAGGAGATGGAAGGCTTCGCAGTTTTCAGCCGAGGCGTTCCGAGCAGCACTTAGCGCAGCGAACTTCGGGGAGCGAGCAGTAAACCAGGAGGGGATGGTCGATGCCATGTTGCGGGCATGCGACCAAACGATGGCGCGGATCACCTCGTCGCACCGTGATCCCCATCGAGCCCTCTTCTGGTTGACACCGGAGCTCACACGCCTTCGTGAGGAATGTGCAGCAGCTCGCGACCGTATGGTTGCCACGGTCGATTTGCAGGAGCGCAGCATCGCAGCAGCGCACCACCGGACTGCGAGGCGGGCCATGGAGAAGGCGATTCGGGCCAGCAAGCGCACTGAGTTTGATGAGCTCATCCGACTGGCGGAGGAGAACGAGTTCGGAGCAGGGTACCGGACTGTCATGTCTCGGATTCGTGGCAGTTACGTGCCTCCCGAGACTGACAAGGAGGAGCTGCTACGCATCTCTGGGGACCTGTTTCCGACTCACCCGGCTGTTGAGTGGCCGGCAGAGGAGGACGTCGAGGATGGGCAGTCGCTGATGCCTGTCACCACGCGAGAGCTGCTGGACATCGTGGCGTGCATGGCCAACCGGAAGGCGCCGGGATTGGACGGGATCCCCAATGCAGCCGTGAAGACAGCGATCAGGGAGTACCCGGAGGTCTTCTGCCGTCTGTACCAGGACTGTCTCGACCGTGGCGAGTTTCCTTCGTCTTGGAAGAGGCAGCGCTTGGTGCTGCTGCCAAAGCCTGGCAAACCTCCCGGGGAAAGCTCCTCGTACCGGCCGTTGTGCATGCTAGACGCACTCGGCAAGGTGTTGGAGCGCCTGATCCTGTCCCGGTTGAATCTTCACCTTGAGGACCCTGAAGCCCCACGACTGTCGGATCACCAGTACGGCTTCCGGAAGGGGCGATCCACCATCAGCGCGATCCAGCGAGTTGTGGAGATGGGAAGGACGGCCAAGTCCTTCCGCCGGACTAACCAGCGAGACAATCGCTGCCTGATGGTGGTAGCGTTGGACGTCCGCAACGCGTTCAACACCGCGTCCTGGCAGTCCATCGCCAACGTGCTGCGTGAGAAAGGCGTGCCATCCCCGCTGCGTAGGATAATTCGCAGCTACTTCAAGGACCGGCGGTTAATCATCGAAACCAGTGAGGGACCCGTCGAGCAGCACATCAGCGCGGGAGTTCCGCAGGGCTCCATTCTGGGGCCAACCTTGTGGAACGTGCTGTACGACGGGGTCCTGGGAGTGTCGCTGCCACAGGGGACCGAGCTAGTCGGTTATGCCGACGACTTGGTACTTCTCGTCCCGGCGGTGACTCCCGAAGCCGCGGCCTTGAAGGCCGAGACAGCTGTAGCATCGATTGCAGAATGGCTGACTCGTCACCGTCTCTCCCTGGCGCCCGAGAAGACTGAGATGACGATCATCTCCAGCCTGAAGAGACCACCGTCGGTCTCCATCAACATCGGCGGTGTAGTGGTTCCCTTCTCCCGGTCCATCCGCTACCTGGGAGTCTGGCTCCAGGATCATCTATCCTGGCTCCCTCACGTCGAGAAGGCAGCGGCGAAGGCGGAGAAGGTCGCCCAGGCGGTGGCACGGCTTCTGCCTAATCACAGCGGCCCGAAATCGTCTCGAGCCCGCCTGCTGGCGGCTGTAGCAGATTCCATCCTTCGCTACGGAGCCCCAGTATGGTCGGAAGGCTTGGAAAGACAGCAATGCCGCAGGCTTGTTGGTCGAGTACAGCGCAAGACGGCGATTCGGGTCTGCAGAGCGTTCCGCACAGTGCGCGGTGAGACGGCGGTGCTGCTGGCCGGTCTAATCCCGATTTGCCGCCTGATCGACGAGGACAGCAGAGTTTATCACCGTCTTCACCAGGAGGACCGGACGGAGGCTGGTGAAACGATCCGGGCGGATGAACGCGAGCGTACATACCAGGCTTGGCAAGCCCAGTGGGACGCGGATGCGGGTAACGAGGAGGCCAGTCGTTACGTGCGCTGGGCACATCGTGTGATTCCGGACGTCAAGGCCTGGCAGTCACGGAAGCACGGAGACGTGACTTTCCAGTTAGCACAGGTATTGTCCGGTCACGGATTCTTCCGTGACTACCTGTGCAACATGGGCTTCACGTCATCCCCGGACTGTCAGCGCTGCCCAGGTGTGGCTGAGACTGCTGAACACGCGGTGTTTAGCTGTCCGCGATTCGCTGCTGTACGAGAGGAGCTGCTCGGCGGGTCGGATCC
>NW_026045071.1:0-15000 GCF_943734845.2 Anopheles funestus | reverse complement strand
GTTTAATCGTCCGACGCGCAATATGCGTTCAACTTATCGGTGTTCATGTGTCCTGCAGTTCACATTGTGACGCGCATTTAGCTGCGGTCTTCATCGATCCATGAGCCGAGTGATCCCCTGCCTAGGGTTTTATAGTAAGGTTCCCAATGTAACACAATCCCGGTGGTACGTCCAAAGACTAACTTTCTGACTAAGTTGTCTTTATTACCCAATAGTCCCAGGCCTTGTGACTTGTGGCTCATGTCTACGCCCATGGCCACCATTCGCTAAGATAGTTTTGAAGTCACTTTGAAGGCCCAGGAACAACTCTCTTAGCACATCGGTTAACCTGACGCCGCAGTCAACTCATGTGCTTGGATCGGATCGAGCTATTGAGTATTGGGCCTGCATACTCGCTCATCCGTATCCTTTGCGTACCGCCCCATGGCCCTTGTATGTCTGCACCACAGTTCCTGTTCGTTCCGTGCCTATGGCCGGATACGTATTGCACATCGGTATACCTGTCGCTACTCAGGCAACTCGTGTGCGTGGATTGGATCGAGAACATGGTGTGTGCCCCATGTTATAATTGATAGTCCATATCCACTTTATAGGTTAAAGTCATAAGTTGTGATTGCACAACCATTCTTCATAAGAGTTTAATCACTCTTCAACTAACTTTCGTTCTGGTGTCTTGGTATCAAATCGCGTAAGACACAAGATTCTACTGGCCAAATAGAATCTAGCACATTGGTTAACCTGGCGCCGCAGTCAACTCATGTGCTTGGATCGGATCGAGCTATTGAGTATTGGGCCTGCATACTCGCTCATCCGTATCCTTTGCGTACCGCCCCATGGCCCCGTCCTTAGAGTTAATGACTAGTAGGCTTAACTCTTTGTATGTCTGCACCACAGTTCCCGTTCGTTCCGTGCCGTGGCCGGATACGTATTGCACATCGGTATACCTGTCGCTACTCAGGCAACTCGTGTGCGTGGATTGGATCGAGCTCATGGGGTGTGTAGAGATTCCATGTTATAATTGCAAGTCCATATCCACTTTATAGGTTAAAGTCATAAGTTGTGATTGCACAACCATACTTCATAAGAGTTTAATAACTCTTCAACTAACTTTCGTTCTGGTGTCTTGGTATCAAATCGCATAAGACACAAGATTCTACTGGCCAAATAGAATCTAGCACATTGGTTAACCTGGCGCCGCAGTCAACTCATGTGCTTGGATCGGATCGAGCTATTGAGTATTGGGCCTGCATACTCGCTCATCCGTATCCTTTGCGTACCGCCCCATGGCCCCGTCCTTAGAGTTAATGACTAATAGGCTTAACTCTTTGTATGTCTGCACCACAGTTCCCGTTCGTTCCGTGCCGTGGCCGGATACGTATTGCACAACAGTAGATACCATCACCTGACGTATCTAACACACCACTATTGTAACTCGTCGTCGAAGGACCTTTCAAGTGCCTGATGGCCAGGGGAGCTCTTACACGGCACGGAGACACAGTGATGCTCGCCCATCACAGTGTACAACGATCGAGTTTGCTTAAGTGTCTGGGTACCTACACACCAGACACAATGCAATGGCCACGGATCCACACAAGGCACATCACATGCAGAAAGCTTCACCAGATTATGACACATACCACACTCTTGTAACTCGTCGTCGAAGGGGCGTTCAAAGTGCCTTACGGCTAGGGGAGATCTAGCACGGCACGGAGACACAGTGATGGTTGCCCATCAAAGTGTACAACGATCGAGTTTGCTTTCCGCGCAAGCGTTCTAAGTGTCTGGGTACCTACACACCAGACACAATGCAATGGCCACGGATCCACACAAGGCACATCACATGCAGAAAGCTTCACCAGATTCTGACACATACCACACTCTTGTAACTCGTCGTCGAAGGGGCGTTCAAAGTGCCTTACGGCTAGGGGGGATCTAGCACGGCACGGAGACACAGTGATGGTCACCCATCAAAGTGTACAACGATCGAGTTTGCTTTCCGCGCAAGCGTTCTAAGTGTCTGGGTATCTAAGCACCAGACACAATGCAATGGCCACGGATCCACACAAGGCACATCACATGCAGAAAGCTTCACCAGATTCTGACACATACCACACACATGCAACTCGTCGTCGAAGGGGCGTTCAAGTGCCTTACGGCTAGGGGAGATCTAGCTCGGCACGGAGACACAGTGATGGTCACCCATCAAAGTGTACAACGAACGAGTTGGCTTTCAACAAATTCTGACACATAGCAAGCGAGCGACCGAGCTACACCGAAGGCAGCCCATGGTTGGTCACTCGCGGACGATCATCAGTAATGATCCTTCCGCAGGTTCACCTACGGAAACCTTGTTACGACTTTTACTTCCTCTAAATCATCAAGTTCGGTCAACTTCAGCCATGCCAGCTGCAGCTCACGAAGGAACCGCGGAAGGTAAGCCTCCAGAAACCTCACTAAATAATCCATCGGTAGTAGCGACGGGCGGTGTGTACAAAGGGCAGGGACGTAATCAGCACTAGCTAATGACTAGTGCTTACTAGAAATTCCAGGTTCATGGGGACCGTTGCAGTCCCCAATCCCGACTAGATGGGCATTTTAGTGATTTCCCGTTCCTCTCGGAATGGGGGCGCCTATTGGCGAGAACACGCTGCGACCCACATTGTAGCACGCGTGCAGCCCAGAACATCTAAGGGCATCACGGACCTGTTATCGCTCATTCTCAGCTTGCTAAACACAAGTTGTCCCGCTAAGCAGGGCAAACGTAGCCGACGACCGCCCGTGAAGGCGCCGCCCGGCTGTAACGTCAGGTGCGCCCGGAGGCGCACTGCTGACAGCGTTCTAGTTAGCATGTTTGAGTCACGTTCGTTATCGGAATTAACCAGACAAATCATTCCACGAACTAAGAACGGCCATGCACCACTACCCTTAAATTTGAGAAAGAGCTATCAATCTGTCTTACCTCGATAAGTTTGGACCTGGTAAATTTTCCCGTGTTGAGTCAAATTAAGCCGCAAGCTCCACTTCTTGTGGTGCCCTTCCGTCAATTCCTTTAAGTTTCAACTTTGCAACCATACTTCCCCCGGAACCCGATTTTGGTTTCCCGGAAGCGACTGAGAGCACCGAATAGGGGTAGCGTCTCCCAATTGCTAATTGGCATCGTTTACGGTTAGAACTAGGGCGGTATCTAATCGCCTTCGATCCTCTAACTTTCGTTCTTGATTAAAGAAAGCATCCATGGCAAACGCTTTCGCTTCAGTTGGTCCTACGACGGTCTACGAATTTCACCTCTCGCGCCGTAATACCAATGCCCCCAACTACTTCTGTTAATCATTACCTCTAGGTTTCTGACAAACCAACGAAATCGTATAAACCGAGGTCATATTCCATTATTCCATGCAAGATTATTCTCGGCCAACGCCAACCCCACGGGGGGGCCGGACGCTTTGTCTTAGCCTGCTTTGAGCACTCTAATTTGTTCAAGGTAAATGTGAGTATCTTGAGCACCATGAGGAGCCCGTGCCGGAGTTAACCGGTAGCACGGTACTCGTTCACAGAGTAACGCCCAAGTACACCATTGTGAGTCGCAGCCGTGAGCGCGCGCACGAACGGCCCCGGCGTGTAACCGGGCGCCCGTGGCGGTCACGTGTCTGGACGGGCAATCAACTTCGAACGTTTTAACCGCAACAACTTTAATATACGCTAGTGGAGCTGGAATTACCGCGGCTGCTGGCACCAGACTTGCCCTCCACTTGATCCTTGTTGAAGGATTTATACTCAACTCATTCCAATTATGGACCATCGTTAGAGAGGTCCATATTGTTATTTCTCGTCACTACCTCCCCGTACTGGGATTGGGTAATTTACGCGCCTGCTGCCTTCCTTGGATGTGGTAGCCATTTCTCAGGCTCCCTCTCCGGAATCGAACCCTGATTCCCCGTTACCCGTCGCAACCATGGTAGTCCTCTACACTACCATCAATAGTTGATAGGGCAGACATTTGAAAGATCTGTCGTCAGTCGACAAGCGACCATACGATCTGCGTCCTTATCCAGACTTCAACTCAAGCCGCCCGGAGGCGATTGGTTTAACTAATAAGTGCACCAGTTCAGCTACCCGCGAGGGCAACAGTCCCGGCATGTTGCATGTATTAGCTCTGGATTTTCCACAGTTATCCAAGTAACTAGTGGTAGGATGATCTTGTGAATTATAGCTGTTATACTGAGCCTTATGCGGTTTCACATTCATTTATGTTTGTACTTAGACATGCATGGCTTAACCTTTGAGACAAGCGTATATTACTGGTAGGATCAACCAGAATTCGTTCCACTACAGACACACACTCGCTTAGTGGGAAATAAATTTCCACACAACTCTCTCTCTCTAGAACCATATGGAATGGCTCTTTGGTGTTGGGTAAGGCACCAATTTGTTGGGGTGTAACGGTCACCACCAACTTTAAGTTTGTTAGGGCACAACGGAAACCACTAACTAAACTTTAGGAAACTAAATTTCCTCACACATTATCTCTCACCATATTAGCACTAGGTGCTATCCACGATTGTACAACGTTTCAACTCTTGAATCGACCGTAGGGCCGCGGAATTGCTTCCGGGCCCCTATTCTCGCTATTAATTGTTCATCTCTTTCAATACATCGAGTTCGTTCCATTGGGTAGTTCGCATGGCGAACGTTTTGATGCAGCCCCCTGGGGGACCACGGCACTTTACACCGGGTATGGTGTATGCGCAACCTACAGATAACAATAAACCCCTTATGCGTGTGTAAACCGATGTTGGGCTGCTCAACATCTTTCATGGTTACATCACTTGCACCAGAACCCACGGTGCCGATTTGGTAATATGTTGTACATTTACTCTCAAGATGTACGCTTCGGCCCCTTATTCAGGGGCTCAAGCTATTACCAGCAAGAACAATCCTCATCCAGACTTGAACTCGAAACACCCGGAGGCGAACGGTTTAACTAATAAGTGCACCAGTCTTGAATCCATGCGTCGGTGGAAACAATGCCGGCGTGTTGCATGTATTAGCTCTGAACTTAGCGAGTGATTGCCTTGCAGCTGTCATACTGAGCGTAGAGCGTGATTATCGCTCACTTGAAAGGGTCAAGCCCTTTCGAGTCGTCCGGTTTTTACGCCAGACGACTCGGTTCACCATCTTTCGGGATACAAGTTGACTAAGTGGTACCACTACACTTATCAACTTTCGATTTGGTAATCCTCATCCAGCTTCCTTTCTGGAGGTCCCGAGGATTACCAATTGGGCTGTCATACTGAGCTCATATATTGGAGATCGATAATGCACACTTCTTACACGACTGACCAGTCGACAGCGCTGCCTTCCTATTATGCGTGTGTAAACCGATGTTGGGCTGCTCAACATCTTTCACGGTTACATCACTTGCACCAGAACCCACGGTGCCGATTTGGTAATATGTTGTACATTTACTCAAGATGTACGCTTCGGCCCCTTATTCAGGGGCTCAAGCTATTACCAGCAAGAACAATCCTCATCCAGACTTGAACTCGAAACACCCGGAGGCGAACGGTTTAACTAATAAGTGCACCAGTCTTGAATCCATGCGTCGGTGGAAACAATGCCGGCGTGTTGCATGTATTAGCTCTGAACTTAGCGAGTGATTGCCTTGCAGCTGTCATACTGAGCGTAGAGCGTGATTATCGCTCACTTGAACCATGTTGAATGGCTCTTTGGTGTAGGGTAAGGCACCAATTTGTTGGGGCGTAACGGTCACCACCAACTTAAGACTTGCTTATAGGTATTTCAACGTTTTCAACTCTTAAATCGACCGTGTTTCATTATCATCTCTTCTTCTTATTAAATGCATAGAGTTCGTTCCATTGGGTAGTTCGCGTGGCGAACGGTTTGATGCAGCCCCCCGGGGGGGACCACGGCACTTTACACCGGGCATGGTGTATGCGCAACCTACAGATCACCAATATATTTGTGATCGATAATGCACACTTCTTACACGACTGACCAGTCGACAGCGCTGCCTTCCTATTATGCGTGTGTAAACCGATGTTGGGCTGCTCAACATCTTTCACGGTTACATCACTTGCACCCGAACCCATGGTGCCGATTTGGTAATATGTTGTACATGGTCTCAAGATGTACGCTTCGACCCCTTATTCAGGGGCTCAAGCTATTACCAGCAAGATCAATCCTCATCCAGACTTGAACTCGAAACACCCGGAGGCGAACGGTTTAACTAATAAGTGCACCAGTCTTGAATCCATGCGTCGGTGGAAACAATGCCGGCATGTTGCATGTATTAGCTCTGAACTTAGCGAGTGATTGCCTTGCAGCTGTCGAACTGAGCGTAGAGCGTGATTATCGCTCACTTGAAAGGGTCAAGCCCTTTCGAGTCGTCCGGTTTTTACGCCAGACGACTCGGTTCACCATCTTTCGGGATACAAGTTGACTAAGTGGTACCACTACACTTATCAACTTTCGATTTGGTAATCCTCATCCAGCTTCCTTTCTGGAGGTCCCGAGGATTACCAATTGGGCTGTCATACTGAGCTCATATATTGGAGATCGATAATGCACACTTCTTACACGACTGACCAGTCGACAGCGCTGCCTTCCTATTATGCGTGTGTAAACCGATGTTGGGCTGCTCAACATCTTTCACGGTTACATCACTTGCACCAGAACCCACGGTGCCGATTTGGTAATATGTTGTACATTTACTCAAGATGTACGCTTCGGCCCCTTATTCAGGGGCTCAAGCTATTACCAGCAAGAACAATCCTCATCCAGACTTGAACTCGAAACACCCGGAGGCGAACGGTTTAACTAATAAGTGCACCAGTCTTGAATCCATGCGTCGGTGGAAACAATGCCGGCGTGTTGCATGTATTAGCTCTGAACTTAGCGAGTGATTGCCTTGCAGCTGTCATACTGAGCGTAGAGCGTGATTATCGCTCACTTGAACCATGTTGAATGGCTCTTTGGTGTAGGGTAAGGCACCAATTTGTTGGGGCGTAACGGTCACCACCAACTTAAGACTTGCTTATAGGTATTTCAACGTTTTCAACTCTTAAATCGACCGTGTTTCATTATCATCTCTTCTTCTTATTAAATGCATAGAGTTCGTTCCATTGGGTAGTTCGCGTGGCGAACGGTTTGATGCAGCCCCCCGGGGGGGACCACGGCACTTTACACCGGGCATGGTGTATGCGCAACCTACAGATCACCAATATATTTGTGATCGATAATGCACACTTCTTACACGACTGACCAGTCGACAGCGCTGCCTTCCTATTATGCGTGTGTAAACCGATGTTGGGCTGCTCAACATCTTTCACGGTTACATCACTTGCACCCGAACCCATGGTGCCGATTTGGTAATATGTTGTACATGGTCTCAAGATGTACGCTTCGACCCCTTATTCAGGGGCTCAAGCTATTACCAGCAAGATCAATCCTCATCCAGACTTGAACTCGAAACACCCGGAGGCGAACGGTTTAACTAATAAGTGCACCAGTCTTGAATCCATGCGTCGGTGGAAACAATGCCGGCATGTTGCATGTATTAGCTCTGAACATAGCGAGTGATTGCCTTGTAGCTGTCGAACTGAGCGTAGAATGTGATTATCGCTCACTTGAAAGGGTCAAGCCCTTTCGAGTCGTCCGGTTTTTACGCCAGACGACTCGGTTCACCATCTTTCGGGAAGGGACCGTCTCGGTCGCAAGCTGCTCCGGTCCCCAAACAACCTGCGACAAATGATAGGAAATGCCGACATCAATACGTGTTCAGTTTGGTTTATCGCTCATAGGTCTTTTTGACCATCGATCCCTGATTATAACTCTCAATTAAACAGTCAGGAGAGTAAGGCATGCCCATCGATATCTCATCGACAGGCGATACCGCAAGAACGGCCAACGACACATCAGGTGATCGATTATTGCTACGACTTTTGCTTAATCGTTTCCACTCCTTAGAGAAAGAAACCCCCGGGGACCGTCTCGGTCGCAAGCTGCTCCGGTCCCTAAACAACCTGCGACAAATGATAGGAAATGCCGACATCAATATGTGTTCAGTTTGGTTTATCGCTCATTGGTCTGTTTGACCATCGATCCCTGATTAAACTCTCAGTAATCCAGTCGGGAGAGTAAGGCATGCCCATCGATATCTCATCGACAGGCGATACCGCTTGAACGGCCAACGACACATCAGAGGATCGTATCTTGCTACAACTTTTGCTTAATCGTTTCTTCTCCTTGGAGAAAGAAACCCCCGGGGACCGTCTCGGCCGCAAGCTGCTCCGGTCCCTAAACAACCTGCGGCATCAAATGATAGGAAAAGCCGACATCAATACGTGTTCAGTTTGGTTTATCGCTCATTGGTCTTGTTTGACCATCGATCCCTGATTAATACTCTCAATTAGAAGGTCGGTAGAGTAAGGCATGCCCATCGATATCTCATCGACAGGCGATACCGCATGAACGGCCAACGACACATCAGAGGATCGTATCTTGCTACAACTCTTGCTTAATAGTTTCCACTCCTTGGAGAAAGAAACCCCCGGGGACCGTCTCGGCCGCAAGTTGCTCCGGTCCCTAAACAACCTGCGGCATCAAATGATAGGAAAAGCCGACATCAATACGTGTTCAGTTTGGTTTATCGCTCATAGGTCTGTTTGACCATCGATCCTAGAATTCAACTTTCGAGTAAGGCATGCCCGTCGATATCTCATCGATAGGCGATACCGGTAGAACGGCCAACGACACACATCTAGGATCGCATTTACTCTTCCTTGGATGGATAACCAATACCCTAGGACCGTTTCATCGCGAGCTGCTCCGGTCCTCAAACAACTCGCGAACCACCGATAGGATGATATTAGGAATGGCCGACTTTCATCCTTTAACTCTCAGTTCTGCTTACCAAAACATAGGTACTTGGACCTTAAAGACCACTATATGTTCCCCGATCGGGGGCAATCGGAACGTCTATCCATCATCAACATCGTTTCACTCATTCCGAACCACCAAATTGGACAGACAGTACCATATTCACCAACCGATCGCTTCAACTTCGCAAACTGTATGGTAAGTTCTACTAATTTCACATCTTACCATCGACTAATAGTGCATAAATCCACTTGGAAATCACTTTTCCTTGGTCCTCGGACCTTCTACGACAACGTCCAACAAATATCCGAAGTCGTTTCCCAACTTAGACCAAGCATTTCGTATCTTTACTTCTAATCGATTTTTTCTCTCATAATTGACGATCAAAATCTAAAAACCACATTTTGAGCCAGAAGCAGTCGTCCGATCGTCCTGGGGGTAGTCTCAATCGATTTAGAAGGGCCCAATTCATAAAGATACGTACTCAGTCAAATTCATGCTTCTGGCTCACCTACCCCCTATATAGAAAACGAAAGCGTACAGGCGTGGAAAACGTGCCATTTTTCTCCATCACGGACTTTTTTTTTCTCGTTGCACCGACTCTAGTAAAAAAGTGAAATTTTTTACTAGTTACCAACTTTTGCAAATTATCATCGGATATCACTTTTCATGGTCTATAGTAAGTTCTTATCACGTTTTAGTAGTTTTTGAAAAAAAAATTTTTTTGAACTTTTCAAAATTTTTCAAAACAAAGTTTTTGTAGGCGGTTTTGTGTATGGAGGGTTACTAGTCTCGGGGTCACTGTTTGACCAAAAAACCACTATATATCATTCGAAAGGTAATTTCAAGGGCTACAAAAAATTGTTCTACGGCACCCCCCTCCGACGTCTAGTATTCGAGTTATTGGCCAAAAACCATCACTTGAGCGATTTTTCGTTCAGGGTACCCGACTCTAGTAAAAAAGTGAAATTTTTCTCGATTGACCAAGTGTTGCAAATGACCATCGGATTTCACTTTTTATGGTCTATAGTGAGTTCTGATCACGATTTGGTACTTTTTGAAAAAATTTTTTTGACGCACTTTTCAAAATTTTGCAAAACCAAAACTTTTTAGGCGGTTTTGTGTATGGAGGGTTACTAGTCTCGGGGTCACTGTTTGACCAAAAAACCACTATATATCATTCGAAAGGTAATTTCAAGGGCTACAAAAAATTGTTCTACGGCACCCCCCTCCGACGTCTAGTATTCGAGTTATTGGCCAAAAACCGCAACTATAGCGGTTTTTCGTACAGGGTACCCGACTCTAGTAAAATGATGCGATTTTTACTAGTCTAGGAACTTTTTGGTCAAAAAATCAAGTATATGTCATTCGATAGATAATTTCAAGGGCTACCAAAAATTGTTCCACGACACCCCCCTGCGACGTCTAGTATTCGAGTTATTAGCCAAAAACCGCAACTTAAGCGGTTTTTCGTCCAGGGTACCCGACTCTAGTAAAATGATGCGATTTTTACTAGTCTAGGGAACTTTTTGGCCAAAAATCAAGTATATGTCATTCGATAGATAATTTCAAGGGCTACCAAAAATTGTTCCACGACACCCCCCTCCGACGTCTAGTATTAGAGTTATTAGCCAAAAACCGCAACTATAGCGGTTTTTCGTCCAGGGTACCCGACTCTAGTAAAATGATGCGATTTTTACTAGTCTAGGGAACTTTTTGGCCAAAAATCAAGTATATGTCATTCGATAGATAATTTCAAGGGCTACCAAAAATTGTTCCACGACACCCCCCTGCGACGTCTAGTATTCGAGTTATTAGCCAAAAACCGCAATTATAGCGGTTTTTCGTCCAGGGTACCCGACTCTAGTAAAATGATGCGATTTTTACTAGTCTAGGGAACTTTTTGGCCAAAAATCAAGTATATGTCATTCGATAGATAATTTCAAGGGCTACCAAAAATTGTTCCACGACACCCCCCTGCGACGTCTAGTATTCGAGTTATTAGCCAAAAACCGCAATTATAGCGGTTTTTCGTCCAGGGTACCCGACTCTAGTAAAATGATGCGATTTTTACTAGTCTAGGGAACTTTTTGGCCAAAAATCAAGTATATGTCATTCGATAGATAATTTCAAGGGCTACCAAAAATTGTTCCATGACACCCCCCTGCGACGTCTAGTATTCGAGTTATGGGCCAAAAACCATTCATACTTGAGCATTTTGCTCATTTTGCCTGTACGGGTACCGGGGACTAGTAAAATCAGGCCAATTTTACTAGAGTAGGGGTCCTTTTTGGTCAAAAAAACAACTTTTGCTCGTTCGATAGGGAATCGATAGGGCAACAAAAAATCGTTCTACGACCCCCCCTTCCGATGTCTAGTATTCGAGTTATGGGCCAAAAACAGTTTATAGCTAATTTTTCACTCGATTTTTCACCAAGTATCGCACATTACTCCGGTTCTATACATTGGATCGTCAATCTTTAAGATTTTATGGGTAGTTCCAACTGTTTGCTACATTTCATCCATACATCACCAACCGATTCAATGTCTGTGCTAGAAGTTATTAGAGGAATAAAAAAATTTACCCTTGGCTTTGGACCGTACAATTTTACCCATTTTTGGCCCATATTTGCCCCATAGCTCCGCCGGTATCCAAGATATGGCCACACTTTCTTCTGGCCATGGGTAGATGGCACTTGTGGCTAGATTTCTTCCATGCACCACTAATCGCTACCATGTCTGTGGCCGGAGCTATTCACGAAAGCGCCTCGCGCACTTGGTCGGATTTTTGGTCCAACTTCACCATTTTTGGCCCATATTTGCCCCATAGCTCCGCCGGTATCCAAGATATGGCCACACTTTCTTCTGGCCATGGGTAGATGGCACTTGTGGCTAGATTTCTTCCATGCACCACTAATCGCTACCATGTCTGTGGCCGGAGCTATTCACGAAAGCGCCTCGCGCACTTGGTCGGATTTTTGGTCCAACTTCACCATTTTTGGCCCATATTTGCCCCATAGCTCCGCCGGTATCCAAGATATGGCCACACTTTCTTCTGGCCATGGGTAGATGGCACTTGTGGCTAGATTTCTTCCATGCACCACTAATCGCTACCATGTCTGTGGCCGGAGCTATTCACGAAAGCGCCTCGCGCACTTGGTCGGATTTTTGGTCCAACTTGCACCATTTTTGGCCCATATTTGCCCCATAGCTCCGCCGGTATCCAAGATATGGCCACACTTTCTTCTGGCCATGGGTAGATGGCACTTGTGGCTAGATTTCTTCCATGCACCACTAATCGCTGCCATGTCTCTGGCCGGAGCTATTCGACGAACAACCATCGCATTTACCTAGGTACTTTTTCGGATTTTTGGTCCAACTTGCACCATTTTTGGCCCATATTTGCCCCATAGCTCCGCCGGTATCCAAGATATGGCCACACTTTCTTCTGGCCATGGGTAGATGGCACTTGTGGCTAGATTTCTTCCATGCACCACTAATCGCTACCATGTCTGTGGCCGGAGCTATTCACGAAAGCGCCTCGCGCACTTGGTCGGATTTTTGGTCCAACTTGCACCATTTTTGGCCCATATTTGCCCCATAGCTCCGCCGGTATCCAAGATATGGCCACACTTTCTTCTGGCCATGGGTAGATGGCACTTGTGGCTAGATTTCTTCCATGCACCACTAATCGCTGCCATGTCTCTGGCCGGAGCTATTCGACGAACAACCATCGCATTTACCTAGGTACTTTTTCGGATTTTTGGTCCAACTTGCACCATTTTTGGCCCATATTTGCCCCATAGCTCCGCCGGTATCCAAGATATGGCCACACTTTCTTCTGGCCATGGGTAGATGGCACTTGTGGCTAGATTTCTTCCATGCACCACTAATCGCTACCATGTCTGTGGCCGGAGCTATTCGACGAACAACCATCGCATTCACCTTCTCGTTGCACTTCTTCGGGAATTTGGTGCAACCAAGTTTTCACTATAACTTGGTCATTTTCCGTCCATCGGACATGCGGTTTTGGGTGTCGATACTTGACACCGCGCGCTACAATATGTTCCTCCACGACCATGTGGTCCGATGCTTCCAACAGGAGCTATTCGAGGAGTACCGATTTTTCACCATTAAAAATGCTCGTTTTTGCACCAACTTTTGCCTATAACTCAGGCTGTATCGATCGGATCTTCAATCTTGAAAAAGTTTTGGATAGGTGGCATCAAATGCTACATTTCGTTCTTCCACGTCAACTTTGTCCGATGTCTAGCAAAAAAGTTATTCGCGAACCAAGTCCAGAACCCATGCAATGGCTGCCCACATTGCATACATCACGGCGGTTAACTCTCGTTACTCTATACCGTGGACTTGGTACTTTTTCAGGCATTCGTTGCTACTTCTCGGTTCATGATATTCGTTTACGGTCTTCACTAGGGCATTTGGTGCTCCTTATCGGTTCATGATATTCGTTTACGGTCTTCACTAGGGCATTTGGTGCTCCTTATCGGTTCATGATATTCGTTTACGGTCTTCACTAGGGCATTTGGTGCTCCTTATCGGTTCATGATATTTGTTTACGGTCTTCACTAGGGCATTTGGTGCTCCTTCTCGGTTCATGATATTCGTTTACGGTCTTCACTAGGGCATTTGGTACTGGGCTTCCCACTTTCTACTGATCGATCCATACTCACTTGCGTGCACCTAGCCTAGGAAGGTTTCCTATGGCTTCCCATCTTTCTACTGATCGATCCATACTCACTTGCGTGCACCTAGCCTAGGAAGGTTTCCTTGGGCTTCCCATCTTTCTACTGATCGATCCATACTCACTTGCGTGCACCTAGCCTAGGAAGGTTTCCTATGGCTTCCCATCTTTCTACTGATCGATCCATACTCACTTGCGTGCACCTAGCCTAGGAAGGTTTCCTTGGGCTTCCCATCTTTCTACTGATCGATCCATACTCACTTGCGTGCACCTAGCCTAGGAAGGTTTCCTATGGCTTCCCACTTTCTACTGATCGATCCATACTCACTTGCGTGCACCTAGCCTAGGAAGGTTTCCTATGGCTTCCCATCTTTCTACTGATCGATCCATACTCACTTGCGTGCACCTAGCCTAGGAAGGTTTCCTTGGGCTTCCCATCTTTCTACTGATCGATCCATACTCACTTGCGTGCACCTAGCCTAGGAAGGTTTCCTATGGCTTCCCATCTTTCTACTGATCGATCCATACTCACTTGCGTGCACCTAGCCTAGGAAGGTTTCCTTGGGCTTCCCATCTTTCTACTGATCGATCCATACTCACTTGCGTGCACCTAGCCTAGGAAGGTTTCCTATGGCTTCCCATCTTTCTACTGATCGATCCATACTCACTTGCGTGCACCTAGCCTAGGAAGGTTTCCTTGGGCTTCCCATCTTTCTACTGATCGATCCATACTCACTTGCGTGCACCTAGCCTAGGAAGGTTTCCTATGGCTTCCCATCTTTCTACTGATCGATCCATACTCACTTGCGTGCACCTAGCCTAGGAAGGTTTCCTATGGCTTCCCATCTTTCTACTGATCGATCCATACTCACTTGCGTGCACCTAGCCTAGGAAGGTTTCCTTGGGCTTCCCATCTTTCTACTGATCGATCCATACTCACTTGCGTGCACCTAGCCTAGGAAGGTTTCCTATGGCTTCCCATCTTTCTACTGATCGATCCATACTCACTTGCGTGCACCTAGCCTAGGAAGGTTTCCTATGGCTTCCCATCTTTCTACTGATCGATCCATACTCACTTGCGTGCACCTAGCCTAGGAAGGTTTCCTATGGCTTCCCATCTTTCTACTGATCGATCCATACTCACTTGCGTGCACCTAGCCTAGGAAGGTTTCCTATGGCTTCCCATCTTTCTACTGATCGATCCATACTCACTTGCGTGCACCTAGCCTAGGAAGGTTTCCTATGGCTTCCCATCTTTCTACTGATCGATCCATACTCACTTGCGTGCACCTAGCCTAGGAAGGTTTCCTATGGCTTCCCATCTTTCTACTGATCGATCCATACTCACTTGCGTGCACCTAGCCTAGGAAGGTTTCCTATGGCTTCCCATCTTTCTA
>NW_026045070.1:42500-47899 GCF_943734845.2 Anopheles funestus | reverse complement strand
GAGATGATAATGAAACACGGTCGATTTAAGAGTTGAAAAACGTTGAAATACCTATAAGCAAGTCTTAAGTTGGTGGTGACCGTTACGCCCCAACAAATTGGTGCCTTACCCTACACCAAAGAGCCATTCAACATGGTTCAAGTGAGCGATAATCACGCTCTACGCTCAGTATGACAGCTGCAAGGCAATCACTCGCTAAGTTCAGAGCTAATACATGCAACACGCCGGCATTGTTTCCACCCGACGCATGGATTCAAGACTGGTGCACTTATTAGTTAAACCGTTCGCCTGCGGGTGTTTCGAGTTCAAGTCTGGATGAGGATTGTTCTTGCTGGTAATAGCTTGAGCCCCTGAATAAGGGGCCGAAGCGTACATCTTGAGAGTAAATGTACAACATATTACCAAATCGGCACCGTGGGTTCTGGTGCAAGTGATGTAACCATGAAAGATGTTGAGCAGCCCAACATCGGTTTACACACGCATAAGGGGTTTATTGTTATCTGTAGGTTGCGCATACACCATACCCGGTGTAAAGTGCCGTGGTCCCCCAGGGGGCTGCATCAAAACGTTCGCCATGCGAACTACCCAATGGAACGAACTCGATGTATTGAAAGAGATGAACAATTAATAGCGAGAATAGGGGCCCGGAAGCAATTCCGCGGCCCTACGGTCGATTCAAGAGTTGAAACGTTGTACAATCGTGGATAGCACCTAGTGCTAATATGGTGAGAGATAATGTGTGAGGAAATTTAGTTTCCTAAAGTTTAGTTAGTGGTTTCCGTTGTGCCCTAACAAACTTAAAGTTGGTGGTGACCGTTACACCCCAACAAATTGGTGCCTTACCCAACACCAAAGAGCCATTCCATATGGTTCTAGAGAGAGAGAGTTGTGTGGAAATTTATTTCCCACTAAGCGAGTGTGTGTCTGTAGTGGAACGAATTCTGGTTGATCCTACCAGTAATATACGCTTGTCTCAAAGGTTAAGCCATGCATGTCTAAGTACAAACATAAATGAATGTGAAACCGGCATAAGGCTCAGTATAACAGCTATAATTCACAAGATCATCCTACCACTAGTTACTTGGATAACTGTGGAAAATCCAGAGCTAATACATGCAACATGCCGGGACTGTTGCCCTCGCGGGTAGCTGAACTGGTGCACTTATTAGTTAAACCAATCGCCTCCGGGCGGCTTGAGTTTGAAGTCTGGATAAGGACGCAGATCGTATGGTCGCTTGTCGACTGACGACAGATCTTTCAAATGTCTGCCCTATCAACTATTGATGGTAGTGTAGAGGACTACCATGGTTGCGACGGGTAACGGGGAATCAGGGTTCGATTCCGGAGAGGGAGCCTGAGAAATGGCTACCACATCCAAGGAAGGCAGCAGGCGCGTAAATTACCCAATCCCAGTACGGGGAGGTAGTGACGAGAAATAACAATATGGACCTCTCTAACGATGGTCCCATAATTGGAATGAGTTGAGTATAAATCCTTCAACAAGGATCAAGTGGAGGGCACGTCTGGTGCCAGCAGCCGCGGTAATTCCAGCTCCACTAGCGTATATTAAAGTTGTTGCGGTTAAAACGTTCGAAGTTGATTGCCCGTCCAGACACGTGACCGCCACGGGCGCCCGGTTACACGCCGGGGCCGTTCGTGCGCGCGCTCACGGCTGCGACTCACAATGGTGTACTTGGGCGTTACTCTGTGAACGAGTACCGTGCTACCGGTTAACTCCGGCACGGGCTCCTCATGGTGCTCAAGATACTCACATTTACCTTGAACAAATTAGAGTGCTCAAAGCAGGCTAAGACAAAGCGTCCGGCCCCCCCCGTGGGGTTGGCGTTGGCCGAGAATAATCTTGCATGGAATAATGGAATATGACCTCGGTTTATACGATTTCGTTGGTTTGTCAGAAACCTAGAGGTAATGATTAACAGAAGTAGTTGGGGGCATTGGTATTACGGCGCGAGAGGTGAAATTCGTAGACCGTCGTAGGACCAACTGAAGCGAAAGCGTTTGCCATGGATGCTTTCTTTAATCAAGAACGAAAGTTAGAGGATCGAAGGCGATTAGATACCGCCCTAGTTCTAACCGTAAACGATGCCAATTAGCAATTGGGAGACGCTACCCCTATTCGGTGCTCTCAGTCGCTTCCGGGAAACCAAAATCGGGTTCCGGGGGAAGTATGGTTGCAAAGTTGAAACTTAAAGGAATTGACGGAAGGGCACCACAAGAAGTGGAGCTTGCGGCTTAATTTGACTCAACACGGGAAAATTTACCAGGTCCAAACTTATCGAGGTAAGACAGATTGATAGCTCTTTCTCAAATTTAAGGGTAGTGGTGCATGGCCGTTCTTAGTTCGTGGAATGATTTGTCTGGTTAATTCCGATAACGAACGTGACTCAAACATGCTAACTAGAACGCTGTCAGCAGTGCGCCTCCGGGCGCACCTGACGTTACAGCCGGGCGGCGCCTTCACGGGCGGTCGTCGGCTACGTTTGCCCTGCTTAGCGGGACAACTTGTGTTTAGCAAGCTGAGAATGAGCGATAACAGGTCCGTGATGCCCTTAGATGTTCTGGGCTGCACGCGTGCTACAATGTGGGTCGCAGCGTGTTCTCGCCAATAGGCGCCCCCATTCCGAGAGGAACGGGAAATCACTAAAATGCCCATCTAGTCGGGATTGGGGACTGCAACGGTCCCCATGAACCTGGAATTTCTAGTAAGCACTAGTCATTAGCTAGTGCTGATTACGTCCCCTGCCCTTTGTACACACCGCCCGTCGCTACTACCGATGGATTATTTAGTGAGGTTTCTGGAGGCTTACCTTCCGCGGTTCCTTCGTGAGCTGCAGCTGGCATGGCTGAAGTTGACCGAACTTGATGATTTAGAGGAAGTAAAAGTCGTAACAAGGTTTCCGTAGGTGAACCTGCGGAAGGATCATTACTGATGATCGTCCCGCGAGTGACCAACCATGGGCTGCCTTCGGTGTAGCTCGGTCGCTCGCTTGCTATGTGTCAGAATTTGTTGAAAGCCCAACTCGTTCGTTGTACACTTTGATGGGTGACCATCACTGTGTCCCCGTGCCGAGCTAGATCTCCCCTAGCCGTAAGGCACTTGAACGCCCCTTCGACGACGAGTTGCATGTGTGTGGTATGTGTCAGAATCTGGTGAAGCTTTCCTGCATGTGATGTGCCTTGTGTGGATCCGTGGCCATTGCATTGTGTCTGGTGCTTAGATACCCAGACACTTAGAACGCTTGCGCGGAAAGCAAACTCGATCGTTGTACACTTTGATGGGTGACCATCACTGTGTCTCCGTGCCCGTGCTAGATCCCCCCTAGCCGTAAGGGCACTTTGAACGCCCCCTTCGACGACGAGTTACAAGAGTGTGGTATGTGTCAGAATCTGGTGAAGCTTTCTGCATGTGATGTGCCTTGTGTGGATCCGTGGCCATTGCATTGTGTCTGGTGTGTAGGTACCCAGACACTTAGAACGCTTGCGCGGAAAGCAAACTCGATCGTTGTACACTTTGATGGGCAACCATCACTGTGTCTCCGTGCCGTGCTAGATCTCCCCTAGCCGTAAGGCACTTTGAACGCCCCTTCGACGACGAGTTACAAGAGTGTGGTATGTGTCATAATCTGGTGAAGCTTTCTGCATGTGATGTGCCTTGTGTGGATCCGTGGCCATTGCATTGTGTCTGGTGTGTAGGTACCCAGACACTTAAGCAAACTCGATCGTTGTACACTGTGATGGGCGAGCATCACTGTGTCTCCGTGCCGTGTAAGAGCTCCCCTGGCCATCAGGCACTTGAAAGGTCCTTCGACGACGAGTTACAATAGTGGTGTGTTAGATACGTCAGGTGATGGTATCTACTGTTGTGCAATACGTATCCGGCCACGGCACGGAACGAACGGGAACTGTGGTGCAGACATACAAAGAGTTAAGCCTATTAGTCATTAACTCTAAGGACGGGGCCATGGGGCGGTACGCAAAGGATACGGATGAGCGAGTATGCAGGCCCAATACTCAATAGCTCGATCCGATCCAAGCACATGAGTTGACTTGCGGCGCCAGGTTAACCAATGTGCTAGATTCTATTTGGCCAGTAGAATCTTGTGTCTTAATGCGATTTGATACCAAGACACCAGAACGAAAGTTAGTTGAAGAGTTATTAAACTCTTATGAAGTATGGGTTGTGCAATCACAACTTATGACTTTAACCTATAAAGTGGATATGGACTTGCAATTATAACATGGAATCTCTACACACCCCATGAGCTCGATCCAATCCACGCACACGAGTTGCCTGAGTAGCGACAGGTATACCGATGTGCAATACGTATCCGGCCACGGCACGGAACGAACGGGAACTGTGGTGCAGACATACAAAGAGTTAAGCCTACTAGTCATTAACTCTAAGGACGGGGCCATGGGGCGGTACGCAAAGGATACGGATGAGCGAGTATGCAGGCCCAATACTCAATAGCTCGATCCGATCCAAGCACATGAGTTGACTGCGGCGCCAGGTTAACCAATGTGCTAGATTCTATTTGGCCAGTAGAATCTTGTGTCTTACGCGATTTGATACCAAGACACCAGAACGAAAGTTAGTTGAAGAGTGATTAAACTCTTATGAAGAATGGTTGTGCAATCACAACTTATGACTTTAACCTATAAAGTGGATATGGACTATCAATTATAACATGGGGCACACACCATGTTCTCGATCCAATCCACGCACACGAGTTGCCTGAGTAGCGACAGGTATACCGATGTGCAATACGTATCCGGCCATAGGCACGGAACGAACAGGAACTGTGGTGCAGACATACAAGGGCCATGGGGCGGTACGCAAAGGATACGGATGAGCGAGTATGCAGGCCCAATACTCAATAGCTCGATCCGATCCAAGCACATGAGTTGACTGCGGCGTCAGGTTAACCGATGTGCAATACGTATCCGGCCATAGGCACGGAACGAACAGGAACTGTGGTGCAGACATACAAGGGCCATGGGGCGGTACGCAAAGGATACGGATGAGCGAGTATGCAGGCCCAATACTCAATAGCTCGATCCGATCCAAGCACATGAGTTGACTGCGGCGCCAGGTTAACCGATGTGCTAAGAGAGTTGTTCCTGGGCCTTCAAAGTGACTTCAAAACTATCTTAGCGAATGGTGGCCATGGGCGTAGACATGAGCCACAAGTCACAAGGCCTGGGACTATTGGGTAATAAAGACAACTTAGTCAGAAAGTTAGTCTTTGGACGTACCACCGGGATTGTGTTACATTGGGAACCTTACTATAAAACCCTAGGCAGGGGATCACTCGGCTCATGGATCGATGAAGACCGCAGCTAAATGCGCGTCACAATGTGAACTGCAGGACACATGA
>NW_026045070.1:25000-37500 GCF_943734845.2 Anopheles funestus | reverse complement strand
CCAGTGCACATTGGTGGTGCGTACCGTGACTTGCACCATGTGACGAGAGTGTTGAAGAACACTGTGTGGTGACTCTATGCCTATGTGATGGGGTGCTTGTAACACACGACCGAACCGACGGCTCGTTGGATGGTCACGACAGTGTGGTGCAGGTGCGCCCATGTGTAACGAATACATTGAGTGCCGTTGGAGGTTAGCGGTTGGTTGGTTGCATGCTACAACTTCGCGTTGTACATGGGCTGGCCGCTGCGCTTCCTTCGGGTTGCCACTTGATGTTGATAGGGTTGATGTATTGTGTTCGTTGACTTTTGGTTCATTCCAAAAGTCTTCGGACTTAGATAATTTTACAAGTGTCGGCGCTCTCGGACCGAAAATAAGAAGACAACTAAGAAGAAAAAGAGAAAGAAGCTAATAGTGGAAAGTATTCTTCTTCAAAGAAGGAACAAAAATTTTACAAGTGTTGAAAAATTTCCTAAGTCCAAAAAATTTTCTAAGTCCAGAAAATTTTCTAAGTCCCACAAAATGGAACATGATGAAGAAGATACAGAAGTTGAAAATTTTTCTAAGTCCAAAAAATTTTCTAAGTCCAGAAAATTTTCTAAGTCCAAAGTGTTGGAACAATTTCCAAAGGCCCATAGGTTGCACTGAATTTTCCTAAGTTGGCCACAAGTACCCATGAGGTATCGAGAAGGTTCACCCGAAGGACATAATATGTCCCAAAGTACCGATAGAGTACCCACAAATAGCACCGCGTTGGCCTAAGTTGGCCAAAAGTACCGATAGAGTACCCACAAGTAGCACTGAGTTGGCCTAAGTTGGCCAAAAGTACCGATAGAGTACCCACAAGAAGCACTGAGTTGGCCTAAGTTGGCCAAAAGTACCGATAGAGTACCCACAAATAGCACCCAGTTGGCCTAAGTTGGCCAAAAGTACCGATAGAGCACCCACAAGTAGCACCCAATTGGCCTATGTTGGCCAAAAGTACCGATAGAGTACCCACAAATAGCACCGAGTGGGCCTAACATGGCCAAAAGTACCGATAGAGTACCCACAAAGAGCACCCAATTGGCCTAAGTTGGCCAAAAGTACCGATAGAGTACCCACAAATAGCACCGAATGGGCCTAAGATGGCCAAAAGTACCGATAGAGTACCCACAAAGAGCACCCCATGGGCCTAAGTTGGCCAAAAGTACCGATAGAGTACCCACAAATAGCACCGAGTGGGCCTAACATGGCCAAAAGTACCGATAGAGTACCCACAAGAAGCACTGAGTTGGCCTAAGTTGGCCAAAAGTACCGATAGAGTACCCACAAATAGCACCGAGTGGGCCTAACATGGCCAAAAGTACCGATAGAGTACCCACAAATAGCACCGAGTGGGCCTAACATGGCCAAAAGTACCGATAGAGCACCCACATATAGCACCGAATGGGCCTAACATGGCCAAAAGTACCGATAGAGCACCCACATATAGCACCCCATTGGCCTAAGTTGGCCAAAAGTACCGATAGAGTACCCACAAAGAGCACCCAATTGGCCTAAGTTGGCCAAAAGTACCGCCAAGTAGCACCATAGAGGCCCGAGTAGAGCGAAGTGTGGGCCAAATTGAACATTTGAAAATTTTTACAAGTCCAGAAAATTTTCTAAGTCCAGAAAATTTTCTAAGTCCAAAGAGTTGGACAAATTTCCTTAGGCCCAAAGGTTGCACTGAATGTTCCTAAGTTGGCCATCAGTACCCATGAAGTATAGCGAAGGTTCACCCGAAAGACACAATACGCCCTAAAGTACCCACAGAGTACCCACAAGTTGCACCCAATTGGCCTAAGTTGGCCAGAAGTACCGACAAGTACCACCATAGAAGCCCGAGTAGAGCGAAATGTGGGCCAAAGTACCGAGTAGTTGCCACAAATGCCCAAATGGATACCAAAATGTGGTACCAAGTACCTAACTGTTGCAACAAATGCTAGCTTTCTGAGCAAAAGCTGTGGACCAATTTCGTAGAAGAACCGCCTAGGCGAAAAGGCAAAAATCGCCGAAGCTGGCCCGCTCGCAGAGCTCGCGGGCCAGGAGATACTCATAGGGCGCTTTACTAGAGTGGGGAACTTGAGAATTTTTGTGTCCGAGACTTTGGGCAACTTCGCGGCCGCCCCCTTAAAGTAAAAGATTTTCTCTGGGTGCCTAAAATTCGCAATTCCCGCAAAGTCGGGAAGACGTTAAAGTTTTTGCCCAAAAAATGGCCATCGATTTAAGGTGATTTTCCAATAAGAAAATGCTTCCTATTTTGAATTTTTTCGAATATTTCCTAAACTAAGCGTCGGAGCACATGGCCGTGGAGGAACTTTTGGTAGCTTTTGGCAAGGGCTATCGGATGAAATAATAAGAAAGGCCATCAGAGCGATATTGGATTAATGCGGGCTCATAAACGCACCTGAGAAGTGAAAATTGGTACCTTGCACGCAGGATGCAAGAAATGCTTGAGTGTTAACCATCATCGGTACCAAGTACCTAGGTTATATCGAGTGCGTAGATGGAAGTCGGTACCAAAGGGAAACCTTCCTAGGCTAGGTGCACGCAAGTGAGTATGGATCGATCAGTAGAAAGATGGGAAGCCATAGGAAACCTTCCTAGGCTAGGTGCACGCAAGTGAGTATGGATCGATCAGTAGAAAGATGGGAAGCCCAAGGAAACCTTCCTAGGCTAGGTGCACGCAAGTGAGTATGGATCGATCAGTAGAAAGATGGGAAGCCATAGGAAACCTTCCTAGGCTAGGTGCACGCAAGTGAGTATGGATCGATCAGTAGAAAGATGGGAAGCCATAGGAAACCTTCCTAGGCTAGGTGCACGCAAGTGAGTATGGATCGATCAGTAGAAAGATGGGAAGCCATAGGAAACCTTCCTAGGCTAGGTGCACGCAAGTGAGTATGGATCGATCAGTAGAAAGATGGGAAGCCCAAGGAAACCTTCCTAGGCTAGGTGCACGCAAGTGAGTATGGATCGATCAGTAGAAAGATGGGAAGCCAAAGGAAACCTTCCTAGGCTAGGTGCACGCAAGTGAGTATGGATCGATCAGTAGAAAGATGGGAAGCCATAGGAAACCTTCCTAGGCTAGGTGCACGCAAGTGAGTATGGATCGATCAGTAGAAAGATGGGAAGCCATAGGAAACCTTCCTAGGCTAGGTGCACGCAAGTGAGTATGGATCGATCAGTAGAAAGATGGGAAGCCCAAGGAAACCTTCCTAGGCTAGGTGCACGCAAGTGAGTATGGATCGATCAGTAGAAAGATGGGAAGCCATAGGAAACCTTCCTAGGCTAGGTGCACGCAAGTGAGTATGGATCGATCAGTAGAAAGATGGGAAGCCCAAGGAAACCTTCCTAGGCTAGGTGCACGCAAGTGAGTATGGATCGATCAGTAGAAAGATGGGAAGCCATAGGAAACCTTCCTAGGCTAGGTGCACGCAAGTGAGTATGGATCGATCAGTAGAAAGATGGGAAGCCCAAGGAAACCTTCCTAGGCTAGGTGCACGCAAGTGAGTATGGATCGATCAGTAGAAAGATGGGAAGCCCAAGGAAACCTTCCTAGGCTAGGTGCACGCAAGTGAGTATGGATCGATCAGTAGAAAGATGGGAAGCCATAGGAAACCTTCCTAGGCTAGGTGCACGCAAGTGAGTATGGATCGATCAGTAGAAAGATGGGAAGCCATAGGAAACCTTCCTAGGCTAGGTGCACGCAAGTGAGTATGGATCGATCAGTAGAAAGATGGGAAGCCATAGGAAACCTTCCTAGGCTAGGTGCACGCAAGTGAGTATGGATCGATCAGTAGAAAGATGGGAAGCCATAGGAAACCTTCCTAGGCTAGGTGCACGCAAGTGAGTATGGATCGATCAGTAGAAAGATGGGAAGCCCAAGGAAACCTTCCTAGGCTAGGTGCACGCAAGTGAGTATGGATCGATCAGTAGAAAGATGGGAAGCCATAGGAAACCTTCCTAGGCTAGGTGCACGCAAGTGAGTATGGATCGATCAGTAGAAAGATGGGAAGCCCAAGGAAACCTTCCTAGGCTAGGTGCACGCAAGTGAGTATGGATCGATCAGTAGAAAGATGGGAAGCCATAGGAAACCTTCCTAGGCTAGGTGCACGCAAGTGAGTATGGATCGATCAGTAGAAAGATGGGAAGCCATAGGAAACCTTCCTAGGCTAGGTGCACGCAAGTGAGTATGGATCGATCAGTAGAAAGATGGGAAGCCATAGGAAACCTTCCTAGGCTAGGTGCACGCAAGTGAGTATGGATCGATCAGTAGAAAGATGGGAAGCCCAAGGAAACCTTCCTAGGCTAGGTGCACGCAAGTGAGTATGGATCGATCAGTAGAAAGATGGGAAGCCATAGGAAACCTTCCTAGGCTAGGTGCACGCAAGTGAGTATGGATCGATCAGTAGAAAGATGGGAAGCCCAAGGAAACCTTCCTAGGCTAGGTGCACGCAAGTGAGTATGGATCGATCAGTAGAAAGATGGGAAGCCATAGGAAACCTTCCTAGGCTAGGTGCACGCAAGTGAGTATGGATCGATCAGTAGAAAGATGGGAAGCCATAGGAAACCTTCCTAGGCTAGGTGCACGCAAGTGAGTATGGATCGATCAGTAGAAAGATGGGAAGCCATAGGAAACCTTCCTAGGCTAGGTGCACGCAAGTGAGTATGGATCGATCAGTAGAAAGATGGGAAGCCATAGGAAACCTTCCTAGGCTAGGTGCACGCAAGTGAGTATGGATCGATCAGTAGAAAGATGGGAAGCCATAGGAAACCTTCCTAGGCTAGGTGCACGCAAGTGAGTATGGATCGATCAGTAGAAAGATGGGAAGCCATAGGAAACCTTCCTAGGCTAGGTGCACGCAAGTGAGTATGGATCGATCAGTAGAAAGATGGGAAGCCCAAGGAAACCTTCCTAGGCTAGGTGCACGCAAGTGAGTATGGATCGATCAGTAGAAAGATGGGAAGCCATAGGAAACCTTCCTAGGCTAGGTGCACGCAAGTGAGTATGGATCGATCAGTAGAAAGATGGGAAGCCATAGGAAACCTTCCTAGGCTAGGTGCACGCAAGTGAGTATGGATCGATCAGTAGAAAGATGGGAAGCCATAGGAAACCTTCCTAGGCTAGGTGCACGCAAGTGAGTATGGATCGATCAGTAGAAAGATGGGAAGCCATAGGAAACCTTCCTAGGCTAGGTGCACGCAAGTGAGTATGGATCGATCAGTAGAAAGATGGGAAGCCATAGGAAACCTTCCTAGGCTAGGTGCACGCAAGTGAGTATGGATCGATCAGTAGAAAGATGGGAAGCCATAGGAAACCTTCCTAGGCTAGGTGCACGCAAGTGAGTATGGATCGATCAGTAGAAAGATGGGAAGCCATAGGAAACCTTCCTAGGCTAGGTGCACGCAAGTGAGTATGGATCGATCAGTAGAAAGATGGGAAGCCATAGGAAACCTTCCTAGGCTAGGTGCACGCAAGTGAGTATGGATCGATCAGTAGAAAGATGGGAAGCCATAGGAAACCTTCCTAGGCTAGGTGCACGCAAGTGAGTATGGATCGATCAGTAGAAAGATGGGAAGCCATAGGAAACCTTCCTAGGCTAGGTGCACGCAAGTGAGTATGGATCGATCAGTAGAAAGTGGGAAGCCCAGTACCAAATGCCCTAGTGAAGACCGTAAACGAATATCATGAACCGAGAAGGAGCACCAAATGCCCTAGTGAAGACCGTAAACGAATATCATGAACCGATAAGGAGCACCAAATGCCCTAGTGAAGACCGTAAACGAATATCATGAACCAAGAAGTAGCAACGAATGCCTGAAAAAGTACCAAGTCCACGGTATAGAGTAACGAGAGTTAACCGCCGTGATGTATGCAATGAGGGCAGCCATTGCATGGGTTCTGGACTTGGTTCGCGAATAACTTTTTTGCTAGACATCGGACAAAGTTGACGTGGAAGAACGAAATGTAGCATTTGGTGCCACCTATCCAAAACTTTTTCAAGATTGAAGATCCGATCGATACAGCCTGAGTTATAGGCAAAAGTTGGTGCAAAATTGAGCATTTTTAATGGTGAAAAATCGGTACTCCTCGAATAGCTCCTGTTGGAAGCATCGGACCACATGGTCGTGGAGGAACATATTGTAGCGTGCGGTGTCAAGTATCGACACCCAAAACCGCATGTCCGATGGACGGAAAATGACCAAGTTATAGTGAAAACTTGGTTGCACCAAATTCCCGAAGAAGTGCAACGAGAAGGTGAATGCGCAGGTTGTTCGTCGAATAGCTCCGGCCACAGACATGGTAGCGATTAGTGGTGCATGGAAGAAATCTAGCCACAAGTGCCATCTACCCATGGCCAGAAGAAAGTGTGGCCATATCTTGGATACCGGCGGAGCTATGGGGCAAATATGGGCCAAAAATGGTGCAAGTTGGACCAAAAATCCGAAAAAGTACCTAGGTAAATGCGATGGTTGTTCGTCGAATAGCTCCGGCCACAGACATGGTAGCGATTAGTGGTGCATGGAAGAAATCTAGCCACAAGTGCCATCTACCCATGGCCAGAAGAAAGTGTGGCGCTATCTTGGATACCGGCGGAGCTATGGGGCAAATATGGGCCAAAAATGGTGCAAGTTGGACCAAAAATCCGACCAAGTGCGCGAGGCGCTTTCGTGAATAGCTCCGGCCACAGACATGGTAGCGATTAGTGGTGCATGGAAGAAATCTAGCCACAAGTGCCATCTACCCATGGCCAGAAGAAAGTGTGGCCATATCTTGGATACCGGCGGAGCTATGGGGCAAATATGGGCCAAAAATGGTGCAAGTTGGACCAAAAATCCGACCAAGTGCGCGAGGCGCTTTCGTGAATAGCTCCGGCCACAGACATGGTAGCGATTAGTGGTGCATGGAAGAAATCTAGCCACAAGTGCCATCTACCCATGGCCAGAAGAAAGTGTGGCGCTATCTTGGATACCGGCGGAGCTATGGGGCAAATATGGGCCAAAAATGGTGCAAGTTGGACCAAAAATCCGACCAAGTGCGCGAGGCGCTTTCGTGAATAGCTCCGGCCACAGACATGGTAGCGATTAGTGGTGCATGGAAGAAATCTAGCCACAAGTGCCATCTACCCATGGCCAGAAGAAAGTGTGGCCATATCTTGGATACCGGCGGAGCTATGGGGCAAATATGGGCCAAAAATGGTGCAAGTTGGACCAAAAATCCGACCAAGTGCGCGAGGCGCTTTCGTGAATAGCTCCGGCCACAGACATGGTAGCGATTAGTGGTGCATGGAAGAAATCTAGCCACAAGTGCCATCTACCCATGGCCAGAAGAAAGTGTGGCCATATCTTGGATACCGGCGGAGCTATGGGGCAAATATGGGCCAAAAATGGTGCAAGTTGGACCAAAAATCCGACCAAGTGCGCGAGGCGCTTTCGTGAATAGCTCCGGCCACAGACATGGTAGCGATTAGTGGTGCATGGAAGAAATCTAGCCACAAGTGCCATCTACCCATGGCCAGAAGAAAGTGTGGCCATATCTTGGATACCGGCGGAGCTATGGGGCAAATATGGGCCAAAAGTGGGTAAAATTGTACGGTCCAAAGCCAAGGGTAAATTTTTTTATTCCTCTAATAACTTCTAGCACAGACATTGAATCGGTTGGTGATGTATGGATGAAATGTAGCAAACAGTTGGAACTACCCATAAAATCTTAAAGATTGACGATCCAATGTATAGAACCGGAGTAATGTGCGATACTTGGTGAAAAATCGAGTGAAAAATTAGCTATAAACTGTTTTTGGCCCATAACTCGAATACTAGACATCGGAAGGGGGGGTCGTAGAACGATTTTTTGTTGCCCTATCGATTCCCTATCGAACGAGCAAAAGTTGTTTTTTTGACCAAAAAGGACCCCTACTCTAGTAAAATTGGCCTGATTTTACTAGTCCCCGGTACCCGTACAGGCAAAATGAGCAAAATGCTCAAGTATGAATGGTTTTTGGCCCATAACTCGAATACTAGACGTCGCAGGGGGGTGTCATGGAACAATTTTTGGTAGCCCTTGAAATTATCTATCGAATGACATATACTTGATTTTTGGCCAAAAAGTTCCCTAGACTAGTAAAAATCGCATCATTTTACTAGAGTCGGGTACCCTGGACGAAAAACCGCTATAATTGCGGTTTTTGGCTAATAACTCGAATACTAGACGTCGCAGGGGGGTGTCGTGGAACAATTTTTGGTAGCCCTTGAAATTATCTATCGAATGACATATACTTGATTTTTGGCCAAAAAGTTCCCTAGACTAGTAAAAATCGCATCATTTTACTAGAGTCGGGTACCCTGGACGAAAAACCGCTATAGTTGCGGTTTTTGGCTAATAACTCTAATACTAGACGTCGGAGGGGGGTGTCGTGGAACAATTTTTGGTAGCCCTTGAAATTATCTATCGAATGACATATACTTGATTTTTGGCCAAAAAGTTCCCTAGACTAGTAAAAATCGCATCATTTTACTAGAGTCGGGTACCCTGGACGAAAAACCGCTTAAGTTGCGGTTTTTGGCTAATAACTCGAATACTAGACGTCGCAGGGGGGTGTCGTGGAACAATTTTTGGTAGCCCTTGAAATTATCTATCGAATGACATATACTTGATTTTTTGACCAAAAAGTTCCTAGACTAGTAAAAATCGCATCATTTTACTAGAGTCGGGTACCCTGTACGAAAAACCGCTATAGTTGCGGTTTTTGGCCAATAACTCGAATACTAGACGTCGGAGGGGGGTGCCGTAGAACAATTTTTTGTAGCCCTTGAAATTACCTTTCGAATGACATATACTTGATTTTTTGACCAAAAAGTTCCTAGACTAGTAAAAATCGCATCATTTTACTAGAGTCGGGTACCCTGTACGAAAAACCGCTATAGTTGCGGTTTTTGGCCAATAACTCGAATACTAGACGTCGGAGGGGGGTGCCGTAGAACAATTTTTTGTAGCCCTTGAAATTACCTTTCGAATGATATATAGTGGTTTTTTGGTCAAACAGTGACCCCGAGACTAGTAACCCTCCATACACAAAACCGCCTAAAAAGTTTTGGTTTTGCAAAATTTTGAAAAGTGCGTCAAAAAAATTTTTTCAAAAAGTACCAAATCGTGATCAGAACTCACTATAGACCATAAAAAGTGAAATCCGATGGTCATTTGCAACACTTGGTCAATCGAGAAAAATTTCACTTTTTTACTAGAGTCGGGTACCCTGAACGAAAAATCGCTCAAGTGATGGTTTTTGGCCAATAACTCGAATACTAGACGTCGGAGGGGGGTGCCGTAGAACAATTTTTTGTAGCCCTTGAAATTACCTTTCGAATGATATATAGTGGTTTTTTGGTCAAACAGTGACCCCGAGACTAGTAACCCTCCATACACAAAACCGCCTACAAAAACTTTGTTTTGAAAAATTTTGAAAAGTTCAAAAAAATTTTTTTTTCAAAAACTACTAAAACGTGATAAGAACTTACTATAGACCATGAAAAGTGATATCCGATGATAATTTGCAAAAGTTGGTAACTAGTAAAAAATTTCACTTTTTTACTAGAGTCGGTGCAACGAGAAAAAAAAAGTCCGTGATGGAGAAAAATGGCACGTTTTCCACGCCTGTACGCTTTCGTTTACTATATAGGGGGTAGGTGAGCCAGAAGCATGAATTTGACTGAGTACGTATCTTTATGAATTGGGCCCTTCTAAATCGATTGAGACTACCCCCAGGACGATCGGACGACTGCTTCTGGCTCAAAATGTGGTTTTTAGATTTTGATCGTCAATTATGCGAGAAAAAATCGATTAGAAGTAAAGATACGAAATGCTTGGTCTAAGTTGGGAAACGACTTCGGATATTTGTTGGACGTTGTCGTAAAAGGTCCGAGGACCAAGGAAAAGTGATTTCCAAGTGGATTTATGCACTATTAGTCGATGGTAAGATGTGAAATTAGTAGAACTTACCATACAGTTTGCGAAGTTGAAGCAATCGGTTGGTGAATATGGTACTGTCTGTCCAATTTGGTGGTTCGGAATGAGTGAAACGATGTTGATGATGGATAGACGTTCCGATTGCCCCCGATCGGGGAACATATAGTGGTCTTTAAGGTCCAAGTACCTATGTTTTGGTAAGCAGAACTGAGAGTTAAAGGATGAAAGTCGGCCATTCCTAATATCATCCTATCGGTGGTTCGCGAGTTGTTTGAGGACCGGAGCAGCTCGCGATGAAACGGTCCTAGGGTATTGGTTATCCATCCAAGGAAGAGTAAATGCGATCCTAGATGTGTGTCGTTGGCCGTTCTACCGGTATCGCCTATCGATGAGATATCGACGGGCATGCCTTACTCGAAAGTTGAATTCTAGGATCGATGGTCAAACAGACCTATGAGCGATAAACCAAACTGAACACGTATTGATGTCGGCTTTTCCTATCATTTGATGCCGCAGGTTGTTTAGGGACCGGAGCAACTTGCGGCCGAGACGGTCCCCGGGGGTTTCTTTCTCCAAGGAGTGGAAACTATTAAGCAAGAGTTGTAGCAAGATACGATCCTCTGATGTGTCGTTGGCCGTTCATGCGGTATCGCCTGTCGATGAGATATCGATGGGCATGCCTTACTCTACCGACCTTCTAATTGAGAGTATTAATCAGGGATCGATGGTCAAACAAGACCAATGAGCGATAAACCAAACTGAACACGTATTGATGTCGGCATTTCCTATCATTTGTCGCAGGTTGTTTAGGGACCGGAGCAGCTTGCGACCGAGACGGTCCCCGGGGGTTTCTTTCTCCAAGGAGAAGAAACGATTAAGCAAAAGTTGTAGCAAGATACGATCCTCTGATGTGTCGTTGGCCGTTCAAGCGGTATCGCCTGTCGATGAGATATCGATGGGCATGCCTTACTCTCCCGACTGGATTACTGAGAGTTTAATCAGGGATCGATGGTCAAACAGACCAATGAGCGATAAACCAAACTGAACACATATTGATGTCGGCATTTCCTATCATTTGTCGCAGGTTGTTTAGGGACCGGAGCAGCTTGCGACCGAGACGGTCCCCGGGGGTTTCTTTCTCTAAGGAGTGGAAACGATTAAGCAAAAGTCGTAGCAATAATCGATCACCTGATGTGTCGTTGGCCGTTCTTGCGGTATCGCCTGTCGATGAGATATCGATGGGCATGCCTTACTCTCCTGACTGTTTAATTGAGAGTTATAATCAGGGATCGATGGTCAAAAAGACCTATGAGCGATAAACCAAACTGAACACGTATTGATGTCGGCATTTCCTATCATTTGTCGCAGGTTGTTTGGGGACCGGAGCAGCTTGCGACCGAGACGGTCCCTTCCCGAAAGATGGTGAACCGAGTCGTCTGGCGTAAAAACCGGACGACTCGAAAGGGCTTGACCCTTTCAAGTGAGCGATAATCACATTCTACGCTCAGTTCGACAGCTACAAGGCAATCACTCGCTATGTTCAGAGCTAATACATGCAACATGCCGGCATTGTTTCCACCGACGCATGGATTCAAGACTGGTGCACTTATTAGTTAAACCGTTCGCCTCCGGGTGTTTCGAGTTCAAGTCTGGATGAGGATTGATCTTGCTGGTAATAGCTTGAGCCCCTGAATAAGGGGTCGAAGCGTACATCTTGAGACCATGTACAACATATTACCAAATCGGCACCATGGGTTCGGGTGCAAGTGATGTAACCGTGAAAGATGTTGAGCAGCCCAACATCGGTTTACACACGCATAATAGGAAGGCAGCGCTGTCGACTGGTCAGTCGTGTAAGAAGTGTGCATTATCGATCACAAATATATTGGTGATCTGTAGGTTGCGCATACACCATGCCCGGTGTAAAGTGCCGTGGTCCCCCCCGGGGGGCTGCATCAAACCGTTCGCCACGCGAACTACCCAATGGAACGAACTCTATGCATTTAATAAGAAGAAGAGATGATAATGAAACACGGTCGATTTAAGAGTTGAAAACGTTGAAATACCTATAAGCAAGTCTTAAGTTGGTGGTGACCGTTACGCCCCAACAAATTGGTGCCTTACCCTACACCAAAGAGCCATTCAACATGGTTCAAGTGAGCGATAATCACGCTCTACGCTCAGTATGACAGCTGCAAGGCAATCACTCGCTAAGTTCAGAGCTAATACATGCAACACGCCGGCATTGTTTCCACCGACGCATGGATTCAAGACTGGTGCACTTATTAGTTAAACCGTTCGCCTCCGGGTGTTTCGAGTTCAAGTCTGGATGAGGATTGTTCTTGCTGGTAATAGCTTGAGCCCCTGAATAAGGGGCCGAAGCGTACATCTTGAGTAAATGTACAACATATTACCAAATCGGCACCGTGGGTTCTGGTGCAAGTGATGTAACCGTGAAAGATGTTGAGCAGCCCAACATCGGTTTACACACGCATAATAGGAAGGCAGCGCTGTC
>NW_026045070.1:0-12500 GCF_943734845.2 Anopheles funestus | reverse complement strand
GATAGAGTACCCACAAATAGCACCGAGTGGGCCTAACATGGCCAAAAGTACCGATAGAGCACCCACATATAGCACCGAATGGGCCTAACATGGCCAAAAGTACCGATAGAGCACCCACATATAGCACCCCATTGGCCTAAGTTGGCCAAAAGTACCGATAGAGTACCCACAAGAAGCACTGAGTTGGCCTAAGTTGGCCAAAAGTACCGATAGAGTACCCACAAATAGCACCGAGTGGGCCTAACATGGCCAAAAGTACCGATAGAGCACCCACATATAGCACCGAATGGGCCTAACATGGCCAAAAGTACCGATAGAGCACCCACATATAGCACCCCATTGGCCTAAGTTGGCCAAAAGTACCGATAGAGTACCCACAAGAAGCACTGAGTTGGCCTAAGTTGGCCAAAAGTACCGATAGAGTACCCACAAATAGCACCGAGTGGGCCTAACATGGCCAAAAGTACCGATAGAGCACCCACATATAGCACCGAATGGGCCTAACATGGCCAAAAGTACCGATAGAGCACCCACATATAGCACCCCATTGGCCTAAGTTGGCCAAAAGTACCGATAGAGTACCCACAAAGAGCACCCAATTGGCCTAAGTTGGCCAAAAGTACCGCCAAGTAGCACCATAGAGGCCCGAGTAGAGCGAAGTGTGGGCCAAATTGAACATTTGAAAATTTTTACAAGTCCAGAAAATTTTCTAAGTCCAGAAAATTTTCTAAGTCCAAAGAGTTGGACAAATTTCCTTAGGCCCAAAGGTTGCACTGAATGTTCCTAAGTTGGCCATCAGTACCCATGAAGTATAGCGAAGGTTCACCCGAAAGACACAATACGCCCTAAAGTACCCACAGAGTACCCACAAGTTGCACCCAATTGGCCTAAGTTGGCCAGAAGTACCGACAAGTACCACCATAGAAGCCCGAGTAGAGCGAAATGTGGGCCAAAGTACCGAGTAGTTGCCACAAATGCCCAAATGGATACCAAAATGTGGTACCAAGTACCTAACTGTTGCAACAAATGCTAGCTTTCTGAGCAAAAGCTGTGGACCAATTTCGTAGAAGAACCGCCTAGGCGAAAAGGCAAAAATCGCCGAAGCTGGCCCGCTCGCAGAGCTCGCGGGCCAGGAGATACTCATAGGGCGCTTTACTAGAGTGGGGAACTTGAGAATTTTTGTGTCCGAGACTTTGGGCAACTTCGCGGCCGCCCCCTTAAAGTAAAAGATTTTCTCTGGGTGCCTAAAATTCGCAATTCCCGCAAAGTCGGGAAGACGTTAAAGTTTTTGCCCAAAAAATGGCCATCGATTTAAGGTGATTTTCCAATAAGAAAATGCTTCCTATTTTGAATTTTTTCGAATATTTCCTAAACTAAGCGTCGGAGCACATGGCCGTGGAGGAACTTTTGGTAGCTTTTGGCAAGGGCTATCGGATGAAATAATAAGAAAGGCCATCAGAGCGATATTGGATTAATGCGGGCTCATAAACGCACCTGAGAAGTGAAAATTGGTACCTTGCACGCAGGATGCAAGAAATGCTTGAGTGTTAACCATCATCGGTACCAAGTACCTAGGTTATATCGAGTGCGTAGATGGAAGTCGGTACCAAAGGGAAACCTTCCTAGGCTAGGTGCACGCAAGTGAGTATGGATCGATCAGTAGAAAGATGGGAAGCCATAGGAAACCTTCCTAGGCTAGGTGCACGCAAGTGAGTATGGATCGATCAGTAGAAAGATGGGAAGCCATAGGAAACCTTCCTAGGCTAGGTGCACGCAAGTGAGTATGGATCGATCAGTAGAAAGATGGGAAGCCCAAGGAAACCTTCCTAGGCTAGGTGCACGCAAGTGAGTATGGATCGATCAGTAGAAAGATGGGAAGCCATAGGAAACCTTCCTAGGCTAGGTGCACGCAAGTGAGTATGGATCGATCAGTAGAAAGATGGGAAGCCCAAGGAAACCTTCCTAGGCTAGGTGCACGCAAGTGAGTATGGATCGATCAGTAGAAAGATGGGAAGCCATAGGAAACCTTCCTAGGCTAGGTGCACGCAAGTGAGTATGGATCGATCAGTAGAAAGATGGGAAGCCATAGGAAACCTTCCTAGGCTAGGTGCACGCAAGTGAGTATGGATCGATCAGTAGAAAGATGGGAAGCCATAGGAAACCTTCCTAGGCTAGGTGCACGCAAGTGAGTATGGATCGATCAGTAGAAAGATGGGAAGCCCAAGGAAACCTTCCTAGGCTAGGTGCACGCAAGTGAGTATGGATCGATCAGTAGAAAGATGGGAAGCCATAGGAAACCTTCCTAGGCTAGGTGCACGCAAGTGAGTATGGATCGATCAGTAGAAAGATGGGAAGCCCAAGGAAACCTTCCTAGGCTAGGTGCACGCAAGTGAGTATGGATCGATCAGTAGAAAGATGGGAAGCCATAGGAAACCTTCCTAGGCTAGGTGCACGCAAGTGAGTATGGATCGATCAGTAGAAAGATGGGAAGCCATAGGAAACCTTCCTAGGCTAGGTGCACGCAAGTGAGTATGGATCGATCAGTAGAAAGATGGGAAGCCATAGGAAACCTTCCTAGGCTAGGTGCACGCAAGTGAGTATGGATCGATCAGTAGAAAGATGGGAAGCCATAGGAAACCTTCCTAGGCTAGGTGCACGCAAGTGAGTATGGATCGATCAGTAGAAAGATGGGAAGCCATAGGAAACCTTCCTAGGCTAGGTGCACGCAAGTGAGTATGGATCGATCAGTAGAAAGATGGGAAGCCATAGGAAACCTTCCTAGGCTAGGTGCACGCAAGTGAGTATGGATCGATCAGTAGAAAGATGGGAAGCCCAAGGAAACCTTCCTAGGCTAGGTGCACGCAAGTGAGTATGGATCGATCAGTAGAAAGATGGGAAGCCATAGGAAACCTTCCTAGGCTAGGTGCACGCAAGTGAGTATGGATCGATCAGTAGAAAGATGGGAAGCCATAGGAAACCTTCCTAGGCTAGGTGCACGCAAGTGAGTATGGATCGATCAGTAGAAAGATGGGAAGCCATAGGAAACCTTCCTAGGCTAGGTGCACGCAAGTGAGTATGGATCGATCAGTAGAAAGATGGGAAGCCATAGGAAACCTTCCTAGGCTAGGTGCACGCAAGTGAGTATGGATCGATCAGTAGAAAGATGGGAAGCCATAGGAAACCTTCCTAGGCTAGGTGCACGCAAGTGAGTATGGATCGATCAGTAGAAAGATGGGAAGCCATAGGAAACCTTCCTAGGCTAGGTGCACGCAAGTGAGTATGGATCGATCAGTAGAAAGATGGGAAGCCATAGGAAACCTTCCTAGGCTAGGTGCACGCAAGTGAGTATGGATCGATCAGTAGAAAGATGGGAAGCCATAGGAAACCTTCCTAGGCTAGGTGCACGCAAGTGAGTATGGATCGATCAGTAGAAAGATGGGAAGCCATAGGAAACCTTCCTAGGCTAGGTGCACGCAAGTGAGTATGGATCGATCAGTAGAAAGATGGGAAGCCATAGGAAACCTTCCTAGGCTAGGTGCACGCAAGTGAGTATGGATCGATCAGTAGAAAGTGGGAAGCCCAGTACCAAATGCCCTAGTGAAGACCGTAAACGAATATCATGAACCGAGAAGGAGCACCAAATGCCCTAGTGAAGACCGTAAACGAATATCATGAACCGATAAGGAGCACCAAATGCCCTAGTGAAGACCGTAAACGAATATCATGAACCAAGAAGTAGCAACGAATGCCTGAAAAAGTACCAAGTCCACGGTATAGAGTAACGAGAGTTAACCGCCGTGATGTATGCAATGAGGGCAGCCATTGCATGGGTTCTGGACTTGGTTCGCGAATAACTTTTTTGCTAGACATCGGACAAAGTTGACGTGGAAGAACGAAATGTAGCATTTGGTGCCACCTATCCAAAACTTTTTCAAGATTGAAGATCCGATCGATACAGCCTGAGTTATAGGCAAAAGTTGGTGCAAAATTGAGCATTTTTAATGGTGAAAAATCGGTACTCCTCGAATAGCTCCTGTTGGAAGCATCGGACCACATGGTCGTGGAGGAACATATTGTAGCGTGCGGTGTCAAGTATCGACACCCAAAACCGCATGTCCGATGGACGGAAAATGACCAAGTTATAGTGAAAACTTGGTTGCACCAAATTCCCGAAGAAGTGCAACGAGAAGGTGAATGCGCAGGTTGTTCGTCGAATAGCTCCGGCCACAGACATGGTAGCGATTAGTGGTGCATGGAAGAAATCTAGCCACAAGTGCCATCTACCCATGGCCAGAAGAAAGTGTGGCCATATCTTGGATACCGGCGGAGCTATGGGGCAAATATGGGCCAAAAATGGTGCAAGTTGGACCAAAAATCCGAAAAAG
Source organism: Anopheles funestus (assembly GCF_943734845.2). Classification (NCBI taxonomy): domain Eukaryota; kingdom Metazoa; phylum Arthropoda; class Insecta; order Diptera; family Culicidae; genus Anopheles; species Anopheles funestus. The sequence continues at coordinate 8,115 of NW_026045070.1, read as the reverse complement.
TACCTAGGTAAATGCGATGGTTGTTCGTCGAATAGCTCCGGCCACAGACATGGTAGCGATTAGTGGTGCATGGAAGAAATCTAGCCACAAGTGCCATCTACCCATGGCCAGAAGAAAGTGTGGCGCTATCTTGGATACCGGCGGAGCTATGGGGCAAATATGGGCCAAAAATGGTGCAAGTTGGACCAAAAATCCGACCAAGTGCGCGAGGCGCTTTCGTGAATAGCTCCGGCCACAGACATGGTAGCGATTAGTGGTGCATGGAAGAAATCTAGCCACAAGTGCCATCTACCCATGGCCAGAAGAAAGTGTGGCCATATCTTGGATACCGGCGGAGCTATGGGGCAAATATGGGCCAAAAATGGTGCAAGTTGGACCAAAAATCCGACCAAGTGCGCGAGGCGCTTTCGTGAATAGCTCCGGCCACAGACATGGTAGCGATTAGTGGTGCATGGAAGAAATCTAGCCACAAGTGCCATCTACCCATGGCCAGAAGAAAGTGTGGCCATATCTTGGATACCGGCGGAGCTATGGGGCAAATATGGGCCAAAAATGGTGCAAGTTGGACCAAAAATCCGACCAAGTGCGCGAGGCGCTTTCGTGAATAGCTCCGGCCACAGACATGGTAGCGATTAGTGGTGCATGGAAGAAATCTAGCCACAAGTGCCATCTACCCATGGCCAGAAGAAAGTGTGGCCATATCTTGGATACCGGCGGAGCTATGGGGCAAATATGGGCCAAAAGTGGGTAAAATTGTACGGTCCAAAGCCAAGGGTAAATTTTTTTATTCCTCTAATAACTTCTAGCACAGACATTGAATCGGTTGGTGATGTATGGATGAAATGTAGCAAACAGTTGGAACTACCCATAAAATCTTAAAGATTGACGATCCAATGTATAGAACCGGAGTAATGTGCGATACTTGGTGAAAAATCGAGTGAAAAATTAGCTATAAACTGTTTTTGGCCCATAACTCGAATACTAGACATCGGAAGGGGGGGTCGTAGAACGATTTTTTGTTGCCCTATCGATTCCCTATCGAACGAGCAAAAGTTGTTTTTTTGACCAAAAAGGACCCCTACTCTAGTAAAATTGGCCTGATTTTACTAGTCCCCGGTACCCGTACAGGCAAAATGAGCAAAATGCTCAAGTATGAATGGTTTTTGGCCCATAACTCGAATACTAGACGTCGCAGGGGGGTGTCATGGAACAATTTTTGGTAGCCCTTGAAATTATCTATCGAATGACATATACTTGATTTTTGGCCAAAAAGTTCCCTAGACTAGTAAAAATCGCATCATTTTACTAGAGTCGGGTACCCTGGACGAAAAACCGCTATAATTGCGGTTTTTGGCTAATAACTCGAATACTAGACGTCGCAGGGGGGTGTCGTGGAACAATTTTTGGTAGCCCTTGAAATTATCTATCGAATGACATATACTTGATTTTTGGCCAAAAAGTTCCCTAGACTAGTAAAAATCGCATCATTTTACTAGAGTCGGGTACCCTGGACGAAAAACCGCTATAGTTGCGGTTTTTGGCTAATAACTCTAATACTAGACGTCGGAGGGGGGTGTCGTGGAACAATTTTTGGTAGCCCTTGAAATTATCTATCGAATGACATATACTTGATTTTTGGCCAAAAAGTTCCCTAGACTAGTAAAAATCGCATCATTTTACTAGAGTCGGGTACCCTGGACGAAAAACCGCTTAAGTTGCGGTTTTTGGCTAATAACTCGAATACTAGACGTCGCAGGGGGGTGTCGTGGAACAATTTTTGGTAGCCCTTGAAATTATCTATCGAATGACATATACTTGATTTTTTGACCAAAAAGTTCCTAGACTAGTAAAAATCGCATCATTTTACTAGAGTCGGGTACCCTGTACGAAAAACCGCTATAGTTGCGGTTTTTGGCCAATAACTCGAATACTAGACGTCGGAGGGGGGTGCCGTAGAACAATTTTTTGTAGCCCTTGAAATTACCTTTCGAATGACATATACTTGATTTTTTGACCAAAAAGTTCCTAGACTAGTAAAAATCGCATCATTTTACTAGAGTCGGGTACCCTGTACGAAAAACCGCTATAGTTGCGGTTTTTGGCCAATAACTCGAATACTAGACGTCGGAGGGGGGTGCCGTAGAACAATTTTTTGTAGCCCTTGAAATTACCTTTCGAATGATATATAGTGGTTTTTTGGTCAAACAGTGACCCCGAGACTAGTAACCCTCCATACACAAAACCGCCTAAAAAGTTTTGGTTTTGCAAAATTTTGAAAAGTGCGTCAAAAAAATTTTTTCAAAAAGTACCAAATCGTGATCAGAACTCACTATAGACCATAAAAAGTGAAATCCGATGGTCATTTGCAACACTTGGTCAATCGAGAAAAATTTCACTTTTTTACTAGAGTCGGGTACCCTGAACGAAAAATCGCTCAAGTGATGGTTTTTGGCCAATAACTCGAATACTAGACGTCGGAGGGGGGTGCCGTAGAACAATTTTTTGTAGCCCTTGAAATTACCTTTCGAATGATATATAGTGGTTTTTTGGTCAAACAGTGACCCCGAGACTAGTAACCCTCCATACACAAAACCGCCTACAAAAACTTTGTTTTGAAAAATTTTGAAAAGTTCAAAAAAATTTTTTTTTCAAAAACTACTAAAACGTGATAAGAACTTACTATAGACCATGAAAAGTGATATCCGATGATAATTTGCAAAAGTTGGTAACTAGTAAAAAATTTCACTTTTTTACTAGAGTCGGTGCAACGAGAAAAAAAAAGTCCGTGATGGAGAAAAATGGCACGTTTTCCACGCCTGTACGCTTTCGTTTACTATATAGGGGGTAGGTGAGCCAGAAGCATGAATTTGACTGAGTACGTATCTTTATGAATTGGGCCCTTCTAAATCGATTGAGACTACCCCCAGGACGATCGGACGACTGCTTCTGGCTCAAAATGTGGTTTTTAGATTTTGATCGTCAATTATGCGAGAAAAAATCGATTAGAAGTAAAGATACGAAATGCTTGGTCTAAGTTGGGAAACGACTTCGGATATTTGTTGGACGTTGTCGTAAAAGGTCCGAGGACCAAGGAAAAGTGATTTCCAAGTGGATTTATGCACTATTAGTCGATGGTAAGATGTGAAATTAGTAGAACTTACCATACAGTTTGCGAAGTTGAAGCAATCGGTTGGTGAATATGGTACTGTCTGTCCAATTTGGTGGTTCGGAATGAGTGAAACGATGTTGATGATGGATAGACGTTCCGATTGCCCCCGATCGGGGAACATATAGTGGTCTTTAAGGTCCAAGTACCTATGTTTTGGTAAGCAGAACTGAGAGTTAAAGGATGAAAGTCGGCCATTCCTAATATCATCCTATCGGTGGTTCGCGAGTTGTTTGAGGACCGGAGCAGCTCGCGATGAAACGGTCCTAGGGTATTGGTTATCCATCCAAGGAAGAGTAAATGCGATCCTAGATGTGTGTCGTTGGCCGTTCTACCGGTATCGCCTATCGATGAGATATCGACGGGCATGCCTTACTCGAAAGTTGAATTCTAGGATCGATGGTCAAACAGACCTATGAGCGATAAACCAAACTGAACACGTATTGATGTCGGCTTTTCCTATCATTTGATGCCGCAGGTTGTTTAGGGACCGGAGCAACTTGCGGCCGAGACGGTCCCCGGGGGTTTCTTTCTCCAAGGAGTGGAAACTATTAAGCAAGAGTTGTAGCAAGATACGATCCTCTGATGTGTCGTTGGCCGTTCATGCGGTATCGCCTGTCGATGAGATATCGATGGGCATGCCTTACTCTACCGACCTTCTAATTGAGAGTATTAATCAGGGATCGATGGTCAAACAAGACCAATGAGCGATAAACCAAACTGAACACGTATTGATGTCGGCATTTCCTATCATTTGTCGCAGGTTGTTTAGGGACCGGAGCAGCTTGCGACCGAGACGGTCCCCGGGGGTTTCTTTCTCCAAGGAGAAGAAACGATTAAGCAAAAGTTGTAGCAAGATACGATCCTCTGATGTGTCGTTGGCCGTTCAAGCGGTATCGCCTGTCGATGAGATATCGATGGGCATGCCTTACTCTCCCGACTGGATTACTGAGAGTTTAATCAGGGATCGATGGTCAAACAGACCAATGAGCGATAAACCAAACTGAACACATATTGATGTCGGCATTTCCTATCATTTGTCGCAGGTTGTTTAGGGACCGGAGCAGCTTGCGACCGAGACGGTCCCCGGGGGTTTCTTTCTCTAAGGAGTGGAAACGATTAAGCAAAAGTCGTAGCAATAATCGATCACCTGATGTGTCGTTGGCCGTTCTTGCGGTATCGCCTGTCGATGAGATATCGATGGGCATGCCTTACTCTCCTGACTGTTTAATTGAGAGTTATAATCAGGGATCGATGGTCAAAAAGACCTATGAGCGATAAACCAAACTGAACACGTATTGATGTCGGCATTTCCTATCATTTGTCGCAGGTTGTTTGGGGACCGGAGCAGCTTGCGACCGAGACGGTCCCTTCCCGAAAGATGGTGAACCGAGTCGTCTGGCGTAAAAACCGGACGACTCGAAAGGGCTTGACCCTTTCAAGTGAGCGATAATCACATTCTACGCTCAGTTCGACAGCTACAAGGCAATCACTCGCTATGTTCAGAGCTAATACATGCAACATGCCGGCATTGTTTCCACCGACGCATGGATTCAAGACTGGTGCACTTATTAGTTAAACCGTTCGCCTCCGGGTGTTTCGAGTTCAAGTCTGGATGAGGATTGATCTTGCTGGTAATAGCTTGAGCCCCTGAATAAGGGGTCGAAGCGTACATCTTGAGACCATGTACAACATATTACCAAATCGGCACCATGGGTTCGGGTGCAAGTGATGTAACCGTGAAAGATGTTGAGCAGCCCAACATCGGTTTACACACGCATAATAGGAAGGCAGCGCTGTCGACTGGTCAGTCGTGTAAGAAGTGTGCATTATCGATCACAAATATATTGGTGATCTGTAGGTTGCGCATACACCATGCCCGGTGTAAAGTGCCGTGGTCCCCCCCGGGGGGCTGCATCAAACCGTTCGCCACGCGAACTACCCAATGGAACGAACTCTATGCATTTAATAAGAAGAAGAGATGATAATGAAACACGGTCGATTTAAGAGTTGAAAACGTTGAAATACCTATAAGCAAGTCTTAAGTTGGTGGTGACCGTTACGCCCCAACAAATTGGTGCCTTACCCTACACCAAAGAGCCATTCAACATGGTTCAAGTGAGCGATAATCACGCTCTACGCTCAGTATGACAGCTGCAAGGCAATCACTCGCTAAGTTCAGAGCTAATACATGCAACACGCCGGCATTGTTTCCACCGACGCATGGATTCAAGACTGGTGCACTTATTAGTTAAACCGTTCGCCTCCGGGTGTTTCGAGTTCAAGTCTGGATGAGGATTGTTCTTGCTGGTAATAGCTTGAGCCCCTGAATAAGGGGCCGAAGCGTACATCTTGAGTAAATGTACAACATATTACCAAATCGGCACCGTGGGTTCTGGTGCAAGTGATGTAACCGTGAAAGATGTTGAGCAGCCCAACATCGGTTTACACACGCATAATAGGAAGGCAGCGCTGTCGACTGGTCAGTCGTGTAAGAAGTGTGCATTATCGATCTCCAATATATGAGCTCAGTATGACAGCCCAATTGGTAATCCTCGGGACCTCCAGAAAGGAAGCTGGATGAGGATTACCAAATCGAAAGTTGATAAGTGTAGTGGTACCACTTAGTCAACTTGTATCCCGAAAGATGGTGGACCGAGTCGTCTGGCGTAAAAACCGGACGACTCGAAAGGGCTTGACCCTTTCAAGTGAGCGATAATCACATTCTACGCTCAGTTCGACAGCTACAAGGCAATCACTCGCTATGTTCAGAGCTAATACATGCAACATGCCGGCATTGTTTCCACCGACGCATGGATTCAAGACTGGTGCACTTATTAGTTAAACCGTTCGCCTCCGGGTGTTTCGAGTTCAAGTCTGGATGAGGATTGATCTTGCTGGTAATAGCTTGAGCCCCTGAATAAGGGGTCGAAGCGTACATCTTGAGACCATGTACAACATATTACCAAATCGGCACCATGGGTTCGGGTGCAAGTGATGTAACCGTGAAAGATGTTGAGCAGCCCAACATCGGTTTACACACGCATAATAGGAAGGCAGCGCTGTCGACTGGTCAGTCGTGTAAGAAGTGTGCATTATCGATCACAAATATATTGGTGATCTGTAGGTTGCGCATACACCATGCCCGGTGTAAAGTGCCGTGGTCCCCCCCGGGGGGCTGCATCAAACCGTTCGCCACGCGAACTACCCAATGGAACGAACTCTATGCATTTAATAAGAAGAAGAGATGATAATGAAACACGGTCGATTTAAGAGTTGAAAACGTTGAAATACCTATAAGCAAGTCTTAAGTTGGTGGTGACCGTTACGCCCCAACAAATTGGTGCCTTACCCTACACCAAAGAGCCATTCAACATGGTTCAAGTGAGCGATAATCACGCTCTACGCTCAGTATGACAGCTGCAAGGCAATCACTCGCTAAGTTCAGAGCTAATACATGCAACACGCCGGCATTGTTTCCACCGACGCATGGATTCAAGACTGGTGCACTTATTAGTTAAACCGTTCGCCTGCGGGTGTTTCGAGTTCAAGTCTGGATGAGGATTGTTCTTGCTGGTAATAGCTTGAGCCCCTGAATAAGGGGCCGAAGCGTACATCTTGAGAGTAAATGTACAACATATTACCAAATCGGCACCGTGGGTTCTGGTGCAAGTGATGTAACCATGAAAGATGTTGAGCAGCCCAACATCGGTTTACACACGCATAAGGGGTTTATTGTTATCTGTAGGTTGCGCATACACCATACCCGGTGTAAAGTGCCGTGGTCCCCCAGGGGGCTGCATCAAAACGTTCGCCATGCGAACTACCCAATGGAACGAACTCGATGTATTGAAAGAGATGAACAATTAATAGCGAGAATAGGGGCCCGGAAGCAATTCCGCGGCCCTACGGTCGATTCAAGAGTTGAAACGTTGTACAATCGTGGATAGCACCTAGTGCTAATATGGTGAGAGATAATGTGTGAGGAAATTTAGTTTCCTAAAGTTTAGTTAGTGGTTTCCGTTGTGCCCTAACAAACTTAAAGTTGGTGGTGACCGTTACACCCCAACAAATTGGTGCCTTACCCAACACCAAAGAGCCATTCCATATGGTTCTAGAGAGAGAGAGTTGTGTGGAAATTTATTTCCCACTAAGCGAGTGTGTGTCTGTAGTGGAACGAATTCTGGTTGATCCTACCAGTAATATACGCTTGTCTCAAAGGTTAAGCCATGCATGTCTAAGTACAAACATAAATGAATGTGAAACCGCATAAGGCTCAGTATAACAGCTATAATTCACAAGATCATCCTACCACTAGTTACTTGGATAACTGTGGAAAATCCAGAGCTAATACATGCAACATGCCGGGACTGTTGCCCTCGCGGGTAGCTGAACTGGTGCACTTATTAGTTAAACCAATCGCCTCCGGGCGGCTTGAGTTGAAGTCTGGATAAGGACGCAGATCGTATGGTCGCTTGTCGACTGACGACAGATCTTTCAAATGTCTGCCCTATCAACTATTGATGGTAGTGTAGAGGACTACCATGGTTGCGACGGGTAACGGGGAATCAGGGTTCGATTCCGGAGAGGGAGCCTGAGAAATGGCTACCACATCCAAGGAAGGCAGCAGGCGCGTAAATTACCCAATCCCAGTACGGGGAGGTAGTGACGAGAAATAACAATATGGACCTCTCTAACGATGGTCCATAATTGGAATGAGTTGAGTATAAATCCTTCAACAAGGATCAAGTGGAGGGCAAGTCTGGTGCCAGCAGCCGCGGTAATTCCAGCTCCACTAGCGTATATTAAAGTTGTTGCGGTTAAAACGTTCGAAGTTGATTGCCCGTCCAGACACGTGACCGCCACGGGCGCCCGGTTACACGCCGGGGCCGTTCGTGCGCGCGCTCACGGCTGCGACTCACAATGGTGTACTTGGGCGTTACTCTGTG
>NW_026045069.1:20000-42500 GCF_943734845.2 Anopheles funestus | reverse complement strand
CATGGGGTGTGTAGAGATTCCATGTTATAATTGCAAGTCCATATCCACTTTATAGGTTAAAGTCATAAGTTGTGATTGCACAACCATACTTCATAAGAGTTTAATAACTCTTCAACTAACTTTCGTTCTGGTGTCTTGGTATCAAATCGCATAAGACACAAGATTCTACTGGCCAAATAGAATCTAGCACATTGGTTAACCTGGCGCCGCAGTCAACTCATGTGCTTGGATCGGATCGAGCTATTGAGTATTGGGCCTGCATACTCGCTCATCCGTATCCTTTGCGTACCGCCCCATGGCCCCGTCCTTAGAGTTAATGACTAGTAGGCTTAACTCTTTGTATGTCTGCACCACAGTTCCCGTTCGTTCCGTGCCGTGGCCGGATACGTATTGCACATCGGTATACCTGTCGCTACTCAGGCAACTCGTGTGCGTGGATTGGATCGAGCTCATGGGGTGTGTAGAGATTCCATGTTATAATTGCAAGTCCATATCCACTTTATAGGTTAAAGTCATAAGTTGTGATTGCACAACCATACTTCATAAGAGTTTAATAACTCTTCAACTAACTTTCGTTCTGGTGTCTTGGTATCAAATCGCATAAGACACAAGATTCTACTGGCCAAATAGAATCTAGCACATTGGTTAACCTGGCGCCGCAGTCAACTCATGTGCTTGGATCGGATCGAGCTATTGAGTATTGGGCCTGCATACTCGCTCATCCGTATCCTTTGCGTACCGCCCCATGGCCCCGTCCTTAGAGTTAATGACTAATAGGCTTAACTCTTTGTATGTCTGCACCACAGTTCCCGTTCGTTCCGTGCCGTGGCCGGATACGTATTGCACAACAGTAGATACCATCACCTGACGTATCTAACACACCACTATTGTAACTCGTCGTCGAAGGACCTTTCAAGTGCCTGATGGCCAGGGGAGCTCTTACACGGCACGGAGACACAGTGATGCTCGCCCATCACAGTGTACAACGATCGAGTTTGCTTAAGTGTCTGGGTACCTACACACCAGACACAATGCAATGGCCACGGATCCACACAAGGCACATCACATGCAGAAAGCTTCACCAGATTATGACACATACCACACTCTTGTAACTCGTCGTCGAAGGGGCGTTCAAAGTGCCTTACGGCTAGGGGAGATCTAGCACGGCACGGAGACACAGTGATGGTTGCCCATCAAAGTGTACAACGATCGAGTTTGCTTTCCGTGCAAGCGTTCTAAGTGTCTGGGTACCTACACACCAGACACAATGCAATGGCCACGGATCCACACAAGGCACATCACATGCAGAAAGCTTCACCAGATTCTGACACATACCACACTCTTGTAACTCGTCGTCGAAGGGGCGTTCAAAGTGCCTTACGGCTAGGGGGGATCTAGCACGGCACGGAGACACAGTGATGGTCACCCATCAAAGTGTACAACGATCGAGTTTGCTTTCCGCGCAAGCGTTCTAAGTGTCTGGGTATCTAAGCACCAGACACAATGCAATGGCCACGGATCCACACAAGGCACATCACATGCAGAAAGCTTCACCAGATTCTGACACATACCACACACATGCAACTCGTCGTCGAAGGGGCGTTCAAGTGCCTTACGGCTAGGGGAGATCTAGCTCGGCACGGAGACACAGTGATGGTCACCCATCAAAGTGTACAACGAACGAGTTGGCTTTCAACAAATTCTGACACATAGCAAGCGAGCGACCGAGCTACACCGAAGGCAGCCCATGGTTGGTCACTCGCGGACGATCATCAGTAATGATCCTTCCGCAGGTTCACCTACGGAAACCTTGTTACGACTTTTACTTCCTCTAAATCATCAAGTTCGGTCAACTTCAGCCATGCCAGCTGCAGCTCACGAAGGAACCGCGGAAGGTAAGCCTCCAGAAACCTCACTAAATAATCCATCGGTAGTAGCGACGGGCGGTGTGTACAAAGGGCAGGGACGTAATCAGCACTAGCTAATGACTAGTGCTTACTAGAAATTCCAGGTTCATGGGGACCGTTGCAGTCCCCAATCCCGACTAGATGGGCATTTTAGTGATTTCCCGTTCCTCTCGGAATGGGGGCGCCTATTGGCGAGAACACGCTGCGACCCACATTGTAGCACGCGTGCAGCCCAGAACATCTAAGGGCATCACGGACCTGTTATCGCTCATTCTCAGCTTGCTAAACACAAGTTGTCCCGCTAAGCAGGGCAAACGTAGCCGACGACCGCCCGTGAAGGCGCCGCCCGGCTGTAACGTCAGGTGCGCCCGGAGGCGCACTGCTGACAGCGTTCTAGTTAGCATGTTTGAGTCACGTTCGTTATCGGAATTAACCAGACAAATCATTCCACGAACTAAGAACGGCCATGCACCACTACCCTTAAATTTGAGAAAGAGCTATCAATCTGTCTTACCTCGATAAGTTTGGACCTGGTAAATTTTCCCGTGTTGAGTCAAATTAAGCCGCAAGCTCCACTTCTTGTGGTGCCCTTCCGTCAATTCCTTTAAGTTTCAACTTTGCAACCATACTTCCCCCGGAACCCGATTTTGGTTTCCCGGAAGCGACTGAGAGCACCGAATAGGGGTAGCGTCTCCCAATTGCTAATTGGCATCGTTTACGGTTAGAACTAGGGCGGTATCTAATCGCCTTCGATCCTCTAACTTTCGTTCTTGATTAAAGAAAGCATCCATGGCAAACGCTTTCGCTTCAGTTGGTCCTACGACGGTCTACGAATTTCACCTCTCGCGCCGTAATACCAATGCCCCCAACTACTTCTGTTAATCATTACCTCTAGGTTTCTGACAAACCAACGAAATCGTATAAACCGAGGTCATATTCCATTATTCCATGCAAGATTATTCTCGGCCAACGCCAACCCCACGGGGGGGCCGGACGCTTTGTCTTAGCCTGCTTTGAGCACTCTAATTTGTTCAAGGTAAATGTGAGTATCTTGAGCACCATGAGGAGCCCGTGCCGGAGTTAACCGGTAGCACGGTACTCGTTCACAGAGTAACGCCCAAGTACACCATTGTGAGTCGCAGCCGTGAGCGCGCGCACGAACGGCCCCGGCGTGTAACCGGGCGCCCGTGGCGGTCACGTGTCTGGACGGGCAATCAACTTCGAACGTTTTAACCGCAACAACTTTAATATACGCTAGTGGAGCTGGAATTACCGCGGCTGCTGGCACCAGACTTGCCCTCCACTTGATCCTTGTTGAAGGATTTATACTCAACTCATTCCAATTATGGACCATCGTTAGAGAGGTCCATATTGTTATTTCTCGTCACTACCTCCCCGTACTGGGATTGGGTAATTTACGCGCCTGCTGCCTTCCTTGGATGTGGTAGCCATTTCTCAGGCTCCCTCTCCGGAATCGAACCCTGATTCCCCGTTACCCGTCGCAACCATGGTAGTCCTCTACACTACCATCAATAGTTGATAGGGCAGACATTTGAAAGATCTGTCGTCAGTCGACAAGCGACCATACGATCTGCGTCCTTATCCAGACTTCAACTCAAGCCGCCCGGAGGCGATTGGTTTAACTAATAAGTGCACCAGTTCAGCTACCCGCGAGGGCAACAGTCCCGGCATGTTGCATGTATTAGCTCTGGATTTTCCACAGTTATCCAAGTAACTAGTGGTAGGATGATCTTGTGAATTATAGCTGTTATACTGAGCCTTATGCGGTTTCACATTCATTTATGTTTGTACTTAGACATGCATGGCTTAACCTTTGAGACAAGCGTATATTACTGGTAGGATCAACCAGAATTCGTTCCACTACAGACACACACTCGCTTAGTGGGAAATAAATTTCCACACAACTCTCTCTCTCTAGAACCATATGGAATGGCTCTTTGGTGTTGGGTAAGGCACCAATTTGTTGGGGTGTAACGGTCACCACCAACTTTAAGTTTGTTAGGGCACAACGGAAACCACTAACTAAACTTTAGGAAACTAAATTTCCTCACACATTATCTCTCACCATATTAGCACTAGGTGCTATCCACGATTGTACAACGTTTCAACTCTTGAATCGACCGTAGGGCCGCGGAATTGCTTCCGGGCCCCTATTCTCGCTATTAATTGTTCATCTCTTTCAATACATCGAGTTCGTTCCATTGGGTAGTTCGCATGGCGAACGTTTTGATGCAGCCCCCTGGGGGACCACGGCACTTTACACCGGGTATGGTGTATGCGCAACCTACAGATAACAATAAACCCCTTATGCGTGTGTAAACCGATGTTGGGCTGCTCAACATCTTTCACGGTTACATCACTTGCACCAGAACCCACGGTGCCGATTTGGTAATATGTTGTACATTTTCTCAAGATGTACGCTTCGGCCCCTTATTCAGGGGCTCAAGCTATTACCAGCAAGAACAATCCTCATCCAGACTTGAACTCGAAACACCCGGAGGCGAACGGTTTAACTAATAAGTGCACCAGTCTTGAATCCATGCGTCGGTGGAAACAATGCCGGCGTGTTGCATGTATTAGCTCTGAACTTAGCGAGTGACTGCCTTGCAGCTGTCGAACTGAGCGTAGAGCGTGATTATCGCTCACTTGAACCATGTTGAATGGCTCTTTGGTGTAGGGTAAGGCACCAATTTGTTGGGGCGTAACGGTCACCACCAACTTAAGACTTGCTTATAGGCATTTCAACGTTTTCAACTCTTAAATCGACCGTGTTTCATTATCATCTCTTCTTCTTATTAAATGCATCGAGTTCGTTCCATTGGGTAGTTCGCGTGGCGAACGGTTTGATGCAGCCCCCCGGGGGGGACCACGGCACTTTACACCGGGCATGGTGTATGCGCAACCTACAGATCACCAATATATTTGTGATCGATAATGCACACTTCTTACACGACTGACCAGTCGACAGCGCTGCCTTCCTATTATGCGTGTGTAAACCGATGTTGGGCTGCTCAACATCTTTCACGGTTACATCACTTGCACCCGAACCCATGGTGCCGATTTGGTAATATGTTGTACATGGTCTCAAGATGTACGCTTCGACCCCTTATTCAGGGGCTCAAGCTATTACCAGCAAGATCAATCCTCATCCAGACTTGAACTCGAAACACCCGGAGGCGAACGGTTTAACTAATAAGTGCACCAGTCTTGAATCCATGCGTCGGTGGAAACAATGCCGGCATGTTGCATGTATTAGCTCTGAACATAGCGAGTGATTGCCTTGTAGCTGTCGAACTGAGCGTAGAATGTGATTATCGCTCACTTGAAAGGGTCAAGCCCTTTCGAGTCGTCCGGTTTTTACGCCAGACGACTCGGTTCACCATCTTTCGGGAAGGGACCGTCTCGGTCGCAAGCTGCTCCGGTCCCTAAACAACCTGCGACAAATGATAGGAAATGCCGACATCAACACGTGTTCAGTTTGGTTTATCGCTCATAGGTCTTTTTGACCATCGATCCCTGATTATAACTCTCAATTAAACAGTCAGGAGAGTAAGGCATGCCCATCGATATCTCATCGATAGGCGATACCGCAAGAACGGCCAACGACACATCAGGTGATCGATTATTGCTACGACTTTTGCTTAATCGTTTCCACTCCTTAGAGAAAGAAACCCCCGGGGACCGTCTCGGTCGCAAGCTGCTCCGGTCCCTAAACAACCTGCGACAAATGATAGGAAATGCCGACATCAATACGTGTTCAGTTTGGTTTATCGCTCATTGGTCTGTTTGACCATCGATCCCTGATTAAACTCTCAGTAATCCAGTCGGGAGAGTAAGGCATGCCCATCGATATCTCATCGACAGGCGATACCGCTTGAACGGCCAACGACACATCAGAGGATCGTATCTTGCTACAACTTTTGCTTAATCGTTTCTTCTCCTTGGAGAAAGAAACCCCCGGGGACCGTCTCGGTCGCAAGCTGCTCCGGTCCCTAAACAACCTGCGACAAATGATAGGAAATGCCGACATCAATACTTGTTCAGTTTGGTTTATCGCTCATTGGTCTTGTTTGACCATCGATCCCTGATTAATACTCTCAATTAGAAGGTCGGTAGAGTAAGGCATGCCCATCGATATCTCATCGACAGGCGATACCGCATGAACGGCCAACGACACATCAGAGGATCGTATCTTGCTACAACTCTTGCTTAATAGTTTCCACTCCTTGGAGAAAGAAACCCCCGGGGACCGTCTCGGCCGCAAGTTGCTCCGGTCCCTAAACAACCTGCGGCATCAAATGATAGGAAAAGCCGACATCAATACGTGTTCAGTTTGGTTTATCGCTCATAGGTCTGTTTGACCATCGATCCTAGAATTCAACTTTCGAGTAAGGCATGCCCGTCGATATCTCATCGATAGGCGATACCGGTAGAACGGCCAACGACACACATCTAGGATCGCATTTACTCTTCCTTGGATGGATAACCAATACCCTAGGACCGTTTCATCGCGAGCTGCTCCGGTCCTCAAACAACTCGCGAACCACCGATAGGATGATATTAGGAATGGCCGACTTTCATCCTTTAACTCTCAGTTCTGCTTACCAAAACATAGGTACTTGGACCTTAAAGACCACTATATGTTCCCCGATCGGGGGCAATCGGAACGTCTATCCATCATCAACATCGTTTCACTCATTCCGAACCACCAAATTGGACAGACAGTACCATATTCACCAACCGATTGCTTCAACTTCGCAAACTGTATGGTAAGTTCTACTAATTTCACATCTTACCATCGACTAATAGTGCATAAATCCACTTGGAAATCACTTTTCCTTGGTCCTCGGACCTTCTACGACAACGTCCAACAAATATCCGAAGTCGTTTCCCAACTTAGACCAAGCATTTCGTATCTTTACTTCTAATCGATTTTTTCTCTCATAATTGACGATCAAAATCTAAAAACCACATTTTGAGCCAGAAGCAGTCGTCCGATCGTCCTGGGGGTAGTCTCAATCGATTTAGAAGGGCCCAATTCATAAAGATACGTACTCAGTCAAATTCATGCTTCTGGCTCACCTACCCCCTATATAGAAAACGAAAGCGTACAGGCGTGGAAAACGTGCCATTTTTCTCCATCACGGACTTTTTTTTTCTCGTTGCACCGACTCTAGTAAAAAAGTGAAATTTTTTACTAGTTACCAACTTTTGCAAATTATCATCGGATATCACTTTTCATGGTCTATAGTAAGTTCTTATCACGTTTTAGTAGTTTTTGAAAAAAAAAATTTTTTGAACTTTTCAAAATTTTTCAAAACAAAGTTTTTGTAGGCGGTTTTGTGTATGGAGGGTTACTAGTCTCGGGGTCACTGTTTGACCAAAAAACCACTATATATCATTCGAAAGGTAATTTCAAGGGCTACAAAAAATTGTTCTACGGCACCCCCCTCCGACGTCTAGTATTCGAGTTATTGGCCAAAAACCATCACTTGAGCGATTTTTCGTTCAGGGTACCCGACTCTAGTAAAAAAGTGAAATTTTTCTCGATTGACCAAGTGTTGCAAATGACCATCGGATTTCACTTTTTATGGTCTATAGTGAGTTCTGATCACGATTTGGTACTTTTTGAAAAAATTTTTTTGACGCACTTTTCAAAATTTTGCAAAACCAAAACTTTTTAGGCGGTTTTGTGTATGGAGGGTTACTAGTCTCGGGGTCACTGTTTGACCAAAAAACCACTATATATCATTCGAAAGGTAATTTCAAGGGCTACAAAAAATTGTTCTACGGCACCCCCCTCCGACGTCTAGTATTCGAGTTATTGACCAAAAACCGCAACTATAGCGGTTTTTCGTACAGGGTACCCGACTCTAGTAAAATGATGCGATTTTTACTAGTCTAGGAACTTTTTGGTCAAAAAATCAAGTATATGTCATTCGATAGATAATTTCAAGGGCTACCAAAAATTGTTCTACGGCACCCCCCTCCGACGCCTAGTATTCGAGTTATTAGCCAAAAACCGCAACTTAAGCGGTTTTTCGTCCAGGGTACCCGACTCTAGTAAAATGATGCGATTTTTACTAGTCTAGGGAACTTTTTGGCCAAAAATCAAGTATATGTCATTCGATAGATAATTTCAAGGGCTACCAAAAATTGTTCCACGACACCCCCCTGCGACGTCTAGTATTCGAGTTATTAGCCAAAAACCGCAACTTAAGCGGTTTTTCGTCCAGGGTACCCGACTCTAGTAAAATGATGCGATTTTTACTAGTCTAGGGAACTTTTTGGCCAAAAATCAAGTATATGTCATTCGATAGATAATTTCAAGGGCTACCAAAAATTGTTCCACGACACCCCCCTGCGACGTCTAGTATTCGAGTTATTAGCCAAAAACCGCAACTTAAGCGGTTTTTCGTCCAGGGTACCCGACTCTAGTAAAATGATGCGATTTTTACTAGTCTAGGGAACTTTTTGGCCAAAAATCAAGTATATGTCATTCGATAGATAATTTCAAGGGCTACCAAAAATTGTTCCACGACACCCCCCTGCGACGTCTAGTATTCGAGTTATTAGCCAAAAACCGCAATTATAGCGGTTTTTCGTCCAGGGTACCCGACTCTAGTAAAATGATGCGATTTTTACTAGTCTAGGGAACTTTTTGGCCAAAAATCAAGTATATGTCATTCGATAGATAATTTCAAGGGCTACCAAAAATTGTTCCACGACACCCCCCTGCGACGTCTAGTATTCGAGTTATTAGCCAAAAACCATTCATACTTGAGCATTTTGCTCATTTTGCCTGTACGGGTACCGGGGACTAGTAAAATCAGGCCAATTTTACTAGAGTAGGGGTCCTTTTTGGTCAAAAAAACAACTTTTGCTCGTTCGATAGGGAATCGATAGGGCAACAAAAAATCGTTCTACGACCCCCCCTTCCGATGTCTAGTATTCGAGTTATGGGCCAAAAACAGTTTATAGATAATTTTTCACTCGATTTTTCACCAAGTATCGCACATTACTCCGGTTCTATACATTGGATCGTCAATCTTTAAGATTTTATGGGTAGTTCCAACTGTTTGCTACATTTCATCCATACATCACCAACCGATTCAATGTCTGTGCTAGAAGTTATTAGAGGAATAAAAAAATTTACCCTTGGCTTTGGACCGTACAATTTTACCCATTTTTGGCCCATATTTGCCCCATAGCTCCGCCGGTATCCAAGATATGGCCACACTTTCTTCTGGCCATGGGTAGATGGCACTTGTGGCTAGATTTCTTCCATGCACCACTAATCGCTACCATGTCTGTGGCCGGAGCTATTCAAGAAAGCGCCTCGCGCACTTGGTCGGATTTTTGGTCCAACTAGCACCATTTTTGGCCCATATTTGCCCCATAGCTTCGCCGGTATCCAAGATATGGCCACACTTTCTTCTGGCCATGGGTAGATGGCACTTGTGGCTAGATTTCTTCCATGCACCACTAATCGCTACCATGTCTGTGGCCGGAGCTATTCGACGAACAACCATCGCATTTACCTAGGTACTTTTTCGGATTTTTGGTCCAACTTGCACCATTTTTGGCCCGTATTTGCCCCATAGCTCCGCCGGTATCCAAGATATGGCCACACTTTCTTCTGGCCATGGGTAGATGGCACTTGTGGCTAGATTTCTTCCATGAACCACTAATCGCTACCATGTCTGTGGCCGGAGCTATTCGACGAACAACCATCGCATTCACCTTCTCGTTGCACTTCTTCGGGAATTTGGTGCAACCAAGTTTTCACTATAACTTGGTCATTTTCCGTCCATCGGACATGCGGTTTTGGGTGTCGATACTTGACACCGCACGCTACAATATGTTCCTCCACGACCATGTGGTCCGATGCTTCCAACAGGAGCTATTCGAGGATTACCGATTTTTCACCATTAAAAATGCTCAATTTTGCACCAACTTTTGCCTATAACTCAGGCTGTATCGATCGGATCTTCAATCTTGAAAAAGTTTTAAATAGGTGGCACCAAATGCTACATTTCGTTCTTCCACGTCAACTTTGTCCGATGTCTAGCAAAAAAGTTATTCGCGAACCAAGTCCAGAACCCATGCAATGGCTGCCCTCATTGCATACATCACGGCGGTTAACTCTCGTTACTCTATACCGTGGACTTGGTACTTTTTCAGGCATTCGTTGCTACTTCTCGGTTCATGATATTCGTTTACGGTCTTCACTAGGGCATTTGGTGCTCCTTATCGGTTCATGATATTCGTTTACGGTCTTCACTAGGGCATTTGGTGCTCCTTATCGGTTCATGATATTCGTTTACGGTCTTCACTAGGGCATTTGGTGCTCCTTATCGGTTCATGATATTCGTTTACGGTCTTCACTAGGGCATCTGGTGCTGGGCTTCCCACTTTCTACTGATCGATCCATACTCACTTGCGTGCACCTAGCCTAGGAAGGTTTCCTATGGCTTCCCATCTTTCTACTGATCGATCCATACTCACTTGCGTGCACCTAGCCTAGGAAGGTTTCCTATGGCTTCCCATCTTTCTACTGATCGATCCATACTCACTTGCGTGCACCTAGCCTAGGAAGGTTTCCTTGGGCTTCCCATCTTTCTACTGATCGATCCATACTCACTTGCGTGCACCTAGCCTAGGAAGGTTTCCTATGGCTTCCCATCTTTCTACTGATCGATCCATACTCACTTGCGTGCACCTAGCCTAGGAAGGTTACCTATGGCTTCCCATCTTTCTACTGATCGATCCATACTCACTTGCGTGCACCTAGCCTAGGAAGGTTTCCTATGGCTTCCCATCTTTCTACTGATCGATCCATACTCACTTGCGTGCACCTAGCCTAGGAAGGTTTCCTATGGCTTCCCATCTTTCTACTGATCGATCCATACTCACTTGCGTGCACCTAGCCTAGGAAGGTTTCCTATGGCTTCCCATCTTTCTACTGATCGATCCATACTCACTTGCGTGCACCTAGCCTAGGAAGGTTTCCTTGGGCTTCCCATCTTTCTACTGATCGATCCATACTCACTTGCGTGCACCTAGCCTAGGAAGGTTTCCTATGGCTTCCCATCTTTCTACTGATCGATCCATACTCACTTGCGTGCACCTAGCCTAGGAAGGTTTCCTATGGCTTCCCATCTTTCTACTGATCGATCCATACTCACTTGCGTGCACCTAGCCTAGGAAGGTTTCCCTTTGGTACCGACTTCCATCTACGCACTCGATATAACCTAGGTACTTGGTACCGATGATGGTTAACACTCAAGCATTTCTTGCATCCTGCGTGCAAGGTACCAATTTTCACTTCTTAGGTACGTTTATGGGCCCGCATTTATCCAATATCGCTCCGATGGCCTTTCGCATTATTTCATCCGATAGCCCTTGCCAAAAGCTACCAAAAGTTCCTCCACGGCCATGTGCTCCGACGCTTAGTTTAGGAAATATTCGAAAAAATTCATCTTAGGAAAAATTTTCTTATTGGAAAATCACCTTAAATCGATGGCCATTTTTTGGGCAAAAACTTTAACGTCTTCCCGACTTTGCGGGAATTGCGAATTTTAGGCACCCAGAGAAAATCTTTTACTTTAAGGGGGCGGCCGCGAAGTTGCCCAAAGTCTCGGACACAAAAATTCTCAAGTTCCCCACTCTAGTAAAGCGCCCTATGAGTATCTCCTGGCCCGCGAGCTCTGCGAGCGGGCCAGCTTCGGCGATTTTTGCCTTTTCGCCTAGGCGGTTCTTCTACGAAATTGGTCCACAGCTTTTGCTCAGAAAGCTAGCATTTGTTGCAACAGTTAGGTACTTGGTACCACATTTTGGTATCCATTTGGGCATTTGTGGCAACTACTCGGTACTTTGGCCCACATTTCGCTCTACTCGGGCTTCTATGGTGGTACTTGTCGGTACTTCTGGCCAACTTAGGCCAATTGGGTGCAACTTGTGGGTACTCTGTGGGTACTTTAGGGCGTATTGTGTCTTTCGGGTGAACCTTCGCGATACTTCATGGGTACTGATGGCCAACTTAGGAACATTCAGTGCAACCTTTGGGCCTAAGGAAATTTGTCCAACTCTTTGGACTTAGAAAATTTTCTGGACTTAGAAAATTTTCTGGACTTGTAAAAATTTTCAAATGTTCAATTTGGCCCACATTTCGCTCTACTCGGGCCTCTATGGTGCTACTTGGCGGTACTTTTGGCCAACTTAGGCCAATTGGGTGCTCTTTGTGGGTACTCTATCGGTACTTTTGGCCAACTTAGGCCAATGGGGTGCTATATGTGGGTGCTCTATCGGTACTTTTGGCCATGTTAGGCCCATTCGGTGCTATTTGTGGGTACTCTATCGGTACTTTTGGCCATGTTAGGCCCATTCGGTGCTATTTGTGGGTACTCTATCAGTACTTTTGGCCAACTTAGGCCAACTCAGTGCTACTTGTGGGTACTCTATCGGTACTTTTGGCCAACTTAGGCCAACGCGGTGCTATTTGTGGGTACTCTATCGGTACTTTTGGCCAACCTAGGCCCATTCGGTGCTATTTGTGGGTACTCTATCGGTACTTTTGGCCAACATAGGCCAATTGGGTGCTACTTGTGGGTGCTCTATCGGTACTTTTGGCCAACTTAGGCCAACTGGGTGCTATTTGTGGGTACTCTATCGGTACTTTTGGCCAACTTAGGCCAACTCAGTGCTTCTTGTGGGTACTCTATCGGTACTTTTGGCCAACTTAGGCCCATTCGGTGCTATTTGTGGGTACTCTATCGGTACTTTTGGCCAACTTAGGCCAACTCAGTGCTACTTGTGGGTACTCTATCGGTACTTTTGGCCAACTTAGGCCAACGCGGTGCTATTTGTGGGTACTCTATCGGTACTTTGGGACATATTATGTCCTTCGGGTGAACCTTCTCGATACCTCATGGGTACTTGTGGCCAACTTAGGAAAATTCAGTGCAACCTATGGGCCTTTGGAAATTGCTCCAACACTTTGGACTTAGAAAATTTTCTGGACTTAGAAAATTTTTTGGACTTAGAAAAATTTTCAACTTCTGTATCTTCTTCATCAAGTTCCATTTTGTGGGACTTAGAAAATTTTCTGGACTTAGAAAATTTTTTGGACTTAGGAAATTTTTCAACACTTGTAAAATTTTTGTTCCTTCTTTGAAGAAGAATACTTTCCACTATTAGCTTCTTTCTCTTTTTCTTCTTAGTTGTCTTCTTATTTTCGGTCCGAGAG
Organism: Anopheles funestus; assembly: GCF_943734845.2. Classification (NCBI taxonomy): domain Eukaryota; kingdom Metazoa; phylum Arthropoda; class Insecta; order Diptera; family Culicidae; genus Anopheles; species Anopheles funestus. Next base: position 29,324 of record NW_026045069.1, on the reverse strand, counting down.
CGCCGACACTTGTAAAATTATCTAAGTCCGAAGACTTTTGGAATGAACCAAAAGTCAACGAACACAATACATCAACCCTATCAACATCAAGTGGCAACCCGAAGGAAGCGCAGCGGCCAGCCCATGTACAACGCGAAGTTGTAGCATGCAACCAACCAACCGCTAACCTCCAACGGCACTCAATGTATTCGTTACACATGGGCGCACCTGCACCACACTGTCGTGACCATCCAACGAGCCGTCGGTTCGGTCGTGTGTTACAAGCACCCCATCACATAGGCATAGAGTCACCACACAGTGTTCTTCAACACTCTCGTCACATGGTGCAAGTCACGGTACGCACCACCAATGTGCACTGGTTGGCCAATTCCAGCACACACGGGGCGCGCACGCGCAAGCACTAACCACCAAGCATGGGTCGCCTGAGAGGATCGATGCGAACGCATCTCTACAACTTGAAGCTCCCAGCCTGTAGTCCCGTCGTTTGCGGGCGGTCGTAGGTGTCGAAACTAGTGATATCCACAGTCGGCAAGCTCGTCCACCGGTGTTCCCAACATGTATGGTACTAACACGTGCAGCGCGAACCCGCCCTTTGCGGCCTAGTAGTAAGCGGGGATGAGACGCCAGTGTGCCAATGGACAGCACGGACGGTTCTCGGAGGGTTGTTAGGCCCGCTAGCTTACGACCACCTAATGGGTATAAGAAGCGCTATCAGCTCGGATTGGATACGACCTTAGAGGCGTTCAGGCATAATCCAGCGGACGTAGCGTCATACCATAGTCCGTTCGAACTAGTATTGAGCCAGTGGTCCGTACCTGTGGTTCCTCTCGTACTGCACAGGAATTCCGTTAAGATAGCGACAAACAATGCACACCAGTAGGGTAAAACTAACCTGTCTCACGACGGTCTAAACCCAGCTCACGTTCCCTTGAAAGGGTGAACAATCCTACGCTTGGTAAATTTTGCTTTACAATGATAGGAAGAGCCGACATCGAAGGATCAAAAAGCCACGTCGCTATGAACGCTTGGCGGCCACAAGCCAGTTATCCCTGTAGTCTGAGCGAAACCTCCGAAGTGAACGGACGTGTTTTTCGAGCGCTCCCGTGCGAATTTGCGAATAGTGCGATTAAAGCAGAATAGTTTGAGATTTACCCATAGGTGGCGCTGGTGTTGTTAGGAGTGATATTCCCCAGCCCCCCCAACTCGAACCATAGTGCTACGAGCGTTTTTACGGAAAACGTGAAATATTTCACGAAATATTTCATGAAATATTTCAACCTTGAAATATTTCAAAAGAGGACAAAATTTCCTTTCCGGGGAGCCGTCGGACGTCCGGATCGGACAAGCGGTTCCGGAGCTATAGAGGATTGAAAAAGTTTGATAAGTAGTTCGATAACTGTTATCGAACTCCAACACCGAGTTATCAAACTTCCGGACAAATCCTTTAAAGTGGGATATCTCGGTAACCCCTCGGGCTAGAGGGACGTCCGGGGTATCGGTGGATAGGTCTCGGAGTGGAGCACCGGATCGTCACCCCCCCCGCCCCTCCCATATCCACCCCCTCCCCCTCAGGAGGGGAAAACCAGTGTTTTCTAGTGTCCGGTTAGTATTATCCTCTAAAAGTGCGCGAATTGGTTGAAAAAAATTGCAGAACATTAAGTGAGATTATCCCGATTCGATGAAGTGGTCTGCCGTTTCTGTGCGTTGAAATACAACGGAGATATTAGCGCCCAAAGTTGGAGGTTTTTCGCGTTTCCGGTTTTGACTCTCGCCATACAATTTGTATGGGATTTTCCGGGGATCAGTTTTTCGTGAATAACTTCGTCAATTCTTGACGGATTTTCAAAAATAAAACATCAAAAGACGCGTATTGAAAAGACGCATCCAACGGTGTTAAGTTTGTGCGTGTGTGTGTATGCCACCGGAAGTGGTGCCCAAAAAACTAGTGTTTTTTAGTGTCCGGTTGGTATTGCCCTCTAAAAGTGAGCGAATCGATTCAAAAACATTGCAAAACGTTAAGTGAGAACGTCCCGATTCGATGAAGTGGTCTGCCGTTTCTGTGCGTTGAAAAACAACGGAGATATTAGCGCCCAAAGTTGGAGGTTTTTCGCGTTTCCGGTTTCATTTCCGGCCATACAATTTGTATGGGATTTTCCGGGGACCAGTTTTTCGTGAATAACTTCGTCAATTCTTGACGGATTTTCAAAAATGAAACATCAAAAGACGCGTATTAAAAAGACGCATCCAACGGTGTAAAGTTTGTGCGTGTGTGTGTATGCCACCGGAAGTGGTGCCCAAAAAACTAGTGTTTTTTAGTATCCGGTTGGTATTGCCCTCTAAAAGTGTGCGAATCGATTTAAAAACATTGTAAAACGTTGAGTGAGAACGTCCCGATTCGATGAAGTGGTCTGCCGTTTCTGTGCGTTGAAAAACAACGGAGATATTAGCGCCCAAAGTTGGAGGTTTTTCGTGTTTCCGGTTTCAAAAAGTGCGTGTAAAATCCACCACGTGTTTTCGGGCGACATCTTGAAGATTTGGCAAAGTGGAAGGCCAATATTATTTAATTAGTTATTAAATTTTTGAAATTTAATAACTCGGTCGGTTGGCCACCTGGCCACTTGGATTTTGGCATCCGGCCCTCGATTGGGGTCCTCTACACGTGTGCCAAGTCCCCCCCCGCTACTCCCAAAAACCAGGGAGTTTTTTCCGGCCTGGTTTTTGAATTTTCAAAAATCAACCCTGCAACCTGGCGCGGGTTTAATCATCGTAACAGGAGTGGCCCATCGGGACTCACCCGGGAAAATTGGCCGCAGGCCGATCGGACCGGAATTAGCCCGGAAACCGGCGAAAAGGCGAGAAAAAGGGGGTTTTTCGGGTTTTTGGAGGCCAGTTTCCTCCCACCACCCCCTCGATCCACCCACCATCGGATAGGGCTTGGCCGGGCGCGTCGATCGATCCGTGGATCGCCAGGATCGGTCCATAAACGGCTGAGTTCTGCTATCTGGAAAAATCCTTTGGTGGTGTTAGTGTGCGAGTGCATTAGTGTTAGTGCGAAAACATTTTTATTGCACAACTTCGTGAAAAGTGGACCGATTTAGACGTTTAGCACTTCGTTGGACGCGTCTCGGCAAGACGCGTCGATACGTGCCTTCAACGGGTCAATCGGGCCCATAGTGCGGTGGCCAGAGTGCCGGACATTTTGACCGTGTGTGTGTGAAAATCGGTGGCCAAAACGTGCACCACTCCGTCAGTTTTCGTCGGATCCGGACGTGCGACACCTCCCTGGAATCGTCTTCGCGAGAGCCAGCTCTTGCCGTACCAGGGGGGGCGATCCAGTGAACGGCCCCGGAACTGGGTTTTGTGTGTGCGTGTGTGTGAGCGGAATTTTCATTTGTGCACCGTTTCGGAACCGCTGGTCCGATTTCGAAGTCCGGCACCTCGTTGCAAATGCGCCGACGAGACGCAGCTGTTGCCGTTGTTTCGGAGGCGATCCATTGAGCGGATCGGAAGATCAATTTTTAGACGAGTTAAACGCTGATTTTTGGTAAGTTTGAGAGTCCCATCAGTACCGGAACACGAGGACGCATCGACCAAAATTTTCCGGCAGTCGATCGGACCGGAAACAGCCTGGAAACCAGCGAAAAGGCGGAAAAAAGGGGGTTTTTCGGGTTTTTGGAGGCCAGTTTCCTCCCACCACCCCCTCGATCCACCCACCATCGGATAGGGCTCGGTCGGGCGCGTCGATCGATCCGTGGATCGCCAGGATCGGTTCATAAACGGCTGAGTTCTGCTATCTGGAAAAATCCGTTTGGTGGTGTTAGTGTGCGAGTGCATTAGTGTTAGTGCGGAAAAACATTTTATTGCACAACTTCGTGAAAAGTGGACCGATTGGAACGGGTAGCACTTCGTTCGAAGCGTCTCGGCAAGACGCGTCGATACCTGTCTTCAACGGGTCAATCGGGCCCATAGTGCGGTGGCCAGAGTGCGGGACATATTCGACCGTGTGTGTGTGAAAATCGGTGGCCAAATCGTGCACCACTTCGTCAGTTTTCGTCGGATCCGGACGTGCGACACCTCCCTGGAATCGTCTTCGCGAGAGCCAGCTTTTGCCGTACCAGGGGGGGCGATCCAGTGAACGGCCCCGGAACTGGGCTTTGTGTGTGTGTGTGTGCGAGCGGAATTTTCATTTGTGCACCGTTTCGGAACCGCTGGTCCGATTTGGACGTCCGACACCTCGTTGGATTCGTCTCGGCGAGACCTACTTGCTGCCATCAATCCGGAGTCGATCAACGGAGAGGCAAGTAAGTCGATTCTTTTTCATTAGGGTTTGCTTGGCACCTGGGGAAGCCAAGCATCATGGACGGTGCAAGGTCTTTGCGGTCGAGGACCTTGTCGACGGATGAGAGGGTTGCGCCGACGACTCGTCCTTCATTGCAGCCGCGAGTGCTGCTTACGAAGTCGTCGATGCCGGTCGTCAAGGAGACGACCTCTACCGGTGCGGCAGCGCAACGCGACGAGGAGATGCGCGAGCTTCGTCGCACCAACGAGGAGCTGCGGGCCATGCTCGCCAAGCTGCAGGAGGAGCTGTCCCTCTTCCGGGTCCAGATGGCGTCAGCAGAAGCGAATGCTCGTCGCGATGCGGAGGTGGCACTCTCGGCGGCTGTACGTCGGGAGGAGATAGCGGCGGCGGAAATCGCTGCACTTCGAGAGGCACAACGGCTTGATCGCGAGGCTCATCGGCGCGAGCGTGACGCGCTTAATGAGCTAATATTGCAGGTGGTCGGAGGTCAGCAGCAGCTGGGCGAGCCGATACGCGCCTCTGTGGCTTATTCGCCGACCCCAATGCCACGGCGTCGGATGGAGCAGCAGCAGAGTGAGCAGCAGCGTGGGCAGCAGCAGCAGCGGCAGCGACAGCAGGTTGCGGTGACGGCTATGGTGGAGCCGTCTCCGGACCAGGATGGCGGCTCCTGGACTGAGGTGGTGCGCCGTAAGCCGGCACGTCAATCAGCGAGCATGCAGCAGCAGCAGAAGCAGCAGCAGCAGCAGAAGCAGCAGTGGCCGCAGCTGCAACAACAACGGGCGAAGGTCCAGCGACAGGCGGTTGCAGGACCATCGTCACAGCAGCCCCAACAACAGCAGGGGCAACAGGCTTGGCGTAGCCAGCCTGCAACACGACGAGGCGGAAGGCGTCAACGGCAGCGAAAGACTAAGCCGGACGCAATTGAGATCGCTCCAGCTGAGGGACAAACCTGGACCGAGGTTTACCAGGTTGTGCGTGGGGCTCCAGAGATGGAGAAGTATGCAGAGGCCCTCGGAGTCGGACGACGCACCACACGCTCCCGACTTGTCATGGAGCTGAAGGAGAGCGCGAACGCTGCAGAGGTGCTGCAGTGCATTAAAGAAGTGTGCGCGAAGGCGGAACTGCCGGCATCAGCACGCTTGGTGACTCCCACGGTCGACATCCGGATGGACGCGGTCGACCCTTTAGCGGAGGAGTCACACGTGGCGAAGGCTCTCTCCGAGCTGTGCCAGCACACTGTGGAGGAGACATCGGTTCGGCTGCGACCAGCGTGGGACGGCACGAAGGTGGCGGTAGCGCGGGTGACAACGAAGGCGGCAGAGGAGCTGGACGGGAAGTTTGTCAAAATCAAGTACACGTCCTGCCTGATCCGGAAGGTGGCTCCAATGCAGACGCGGCAGCAACGTTGCTACAAGTGTCTGGAGATGGGACACGTCCGGGCAGCGTGCACGAGCGAAGTCGACCGCTCGGCCAGCTGCATTCGTTGCGGGAAGCCGGATCATCAGGCGAAGAGCTGCACGGCGGAGGTGTGCTGTGCCGTGTGCAACGGTCCGCATCCGGTCGGGCATCTGACGTGCCGACGCTAAAGGTGCTGCAGATCAACCTTGGGCGGAGCAGGACAGCTCAGGACCTGCTGATGCAGACGGCTCGCGAGCTGGATGTTCAGGTGGTGCTCGCCTGTGAGCTGTATCGGCCGCCTCGAGATGATCCGCGATGGGCTGTTGATGAGGAGTTGAGCGTGGCGATCGTCGCAACGGGGGCTTACCCCATTCAGCGTCTGTGGGGAAGCGTCGTCCCGGGACTGGTGGTGGCCACGATAGCGGGAGTCACGTTCGCCAGCTGCTACGTGTCGCCCAGCAGCGGTCTTGAGGACTTCGAGGAGTTTCTTGGTGCGGTGGAGGTGTCGCTGGTGGGACACACAACATCAGTCCTGGCCGGGGACTTCAACGCCTGGAACGAGGAGTGGGGGAGTGCGCGCACTACCCGGAAGGGGCAGGAGCTCCTAAGCGTGGTGGAGCAGCTGGCGCTGCAGACGCTGAACCGTGGCAACGTGCCCACCTTCAAGGGCAACGGGGTTGCGCGGGAAAGCGTCATCGACGTCTCCTTCGCCAGCCAAACCATTGTGCGGCCGGACTCATGGCGCGTGCTTAACCGCTTCTCCGGCAGCGATCACGAGTACATCGAGTTTCAGGTGGAGGTTCCGGGTCAACGGAACAAGCGACGTGGCCAGCAGCACCAAAGCCAAGCAGCAGCCAGTGACGGGACAGCCAGGCATGCCGGAACTCGATGGAAGACGACGCAGTTCGTCCGGAAGAGCTTTGACATCGCCCTCACAGTCGGCCGTTTCGGACAGGTCGACACTCCGGAGGGGCTGGTTGGCGGACTCACTCGGGCGTGCGATGAGACCATGGAGAGAGTGCACGGGGCTACCTTCCACCGTAAGCCCCAGGTGTACTGGTGGTCTCCTGACATCGAGCGCTTGAGGGAAGAGTGCGAAGCAGCGGAGGCAGCCCATCGCCGGGCTCAACCGTCGGAGCGTGCTGTGACGTCTGCCGGACTGCAGGACTGTCGTCGTTTGCTGCAGGCCAGTATCCAGAACAGCAAGGAGAGCAGCCTTCAAGAGCTGATTGACGGCGTCGAGGCTGAGGTGTTCGGTCTTGGGTACAAGGTTGTGCGAGCGAAGCTTCGTGGCCGGGCGCCACCGGAAACGGACCGCGCTGTTCTTGGTCCGATCGTCGACGCCTTGTTCCCGGAGCATCCAGCGTTCGAGTGGCCGGACATCGAAGCGAGCACCGCCTCACACGTCGCTCTGAGGCCGGTCACGAGCTCGGAGGTCCTGCTGCTGGCTGAGCGGATGGCGTCGTCCAAGGCGCCAGGGTTGGACGGCATCCCCAACACTGCGGTGAAGGCAGCGATGCGGAAGCACCCGGAGGTCTTCGTGGACGTGTACAACCAGTTGCTCGAGCGAGGCGAGTTTCCTGTGGCGTGGAAGGAGGCTCGACTTGTGCTGATCGCGAAGCCGGGAAAGCAGCCGGGCGACCCGTCATCATATCGTCCGCTGCTCATGCTGGGAGCAGTCGCCAAGGGGTTCGAGCGGGTGATCCTGGATCGACTGAACGACCACCTGGAGAACAGCGATGCTCCGCGACTGTCGCCAAGGCAGTACGGGTTCCGGCGCGGCCGTTCAACAATACAGGCCATCGAACGTGTGATCGAGAGGGGGCAGCACGCGAGGACGTTCCATCGCACCAACCAGCGGGATCCTCGATGTCTGGTGGTGGCAGCACTGGACGTCAGGAATGCCTTCAACTCCGCCAGTTGGGAGGCGATCGCGGCTGCCCTGCAGAAGCTGCAAGTTCCGGTAGCCCTCCAGAGAATGTTGCGCAGCTACTTCTCTGAGAGGAGGCTGGTGTATGAAACCAGCGAGGGACCAGTGCGGCGAACGGTCACGGCGGGCGTTCCACAGGGCTCAATCCTGGGCCCGACTCTGTGGAACGCCATGTACGACGGCGTGCTTCGGCTGGCGCTACCCGAGGGCGCTGAGGTGATCGGTTTTGCTGATGACGTCGTGGTGCTGGCGAGCGGGACGACACCGGAGGCGGCGACGCGGTTAGCTGAAACGGCGATAGGAATGATCAGCTCGTGGATGGCGCAACACCACCTGGAGCTTGCTCCGGCCAAAACCGAGCTGGTCATTGTTTCCACAATGCGGAGAGAACGCACCCGCGTTCCAGTGACGATCGACGGAGTGGAGAAGATGCCGACCCGCACGCTCAAGTACCTCGGGGTCATTCTTGAGGATCACTTGTCGTGGAGGCCACACGTTGAGCAGGCCACGTCGAAGGCGCTCCGTGTGGCGCAAGCCATCTCCAGGTTGCTTCGTAACCATGGTGGACCTAAGTGTGCGAAGCGACGGTTGCTGTCATCGGTGGTGGACTCTACTCTCCGCTATGCTGCGCCGATTTGGCATGAAGCGGTCCAGCTTCGGGCGTGTCGCAGGCAGCTGAACCGGGTGCAGGGCCTTTACGCACGGCCGGTGGCCCGCACTTTCGTTACGGTGAGGAACGAGGTGGCAACGGTCCTTGCCAGCGTCATCCCCATCGTGCTGCAGGTGACGGAGGACGCTCGTTGTTACCAGCGACATCAGGCGACGGGAGCGAGTTTGCGGGAGCTGCGCATCGAGGAACGCGCTAATACAATAGCCGAGTGGCAGCGGCAGTGGGACCAGCTGGAACCAGAAAGCCGCTACACACGGTGGGCACACCGAGTTATCCCGGACTTGGCGGCATGGAAGAACCGGCGGCACGGAGAGATGACCTTCCATCTCGCGCAAATTCTCTCCGGCCACGGTTTCTTTCATGAATACCTGCATACCAAACATCTGGCGCCATCCGCTGACTGTGTCAGGTGCCCGGGAGTTGTGGAGAGTGCTGAGCATGCGTTTTTTGACTGCCCGAGGTTCGCAGATGTTCGACAAGCATTGCTCGGCGAGGATGATGCAGCTGTTGTGACGCCGGAAACTCTCGTGGAGTTTATGTTGAGCAGTCCGGCGAGATGGAGCAGCGTTTGCGAAGCGGCGCGTAATATCACCACATCTCTGCAGCAGGATTGGTACGTTGAGCGTGCCACCAGTGCCAATGCAGAGATGGTAGCCGCAACGCAGCGTTTGGACGAGGCCCACAACACCACGCGGGCAGCTCGGAACGAGAGACGGAACGAGGCTCGCAGGCAGCTTACGCTTGAACGACAGGCGGCAAGGCCACCTCCGGTGCATCCGGATGGCCGGCCGTACACGGAGGAGGAGTTGATCCTGCGCGAACAACAGATGCAGCGGACACGAGACAAGGTCCGCAGACACCGTGCTCGTCGGAGGGTGCAGAGTGACGAGGTGGTGGACTGCCGTGATTATCTTTGGGCCCTGTTCGGTGTGGGTGCGTTTGAAGAAGAATGAAAAGTGGCTAGGGGGCACGACTGCCCAGTAGGGAAAGAGCGTCGCAGCCTTAAGGCCAAAAAAGAACGTGCGA
>NW_026045069.1:0-15000 GCF_943734845.2 Anopheles funestus | reverse complement strand
AACTCATGTGCTTGGATCGGATCGAGCTATTGAGTATTGGGCCTGCATACTCGCTCATCCGTATCCTTTGCGTACCGCCCCATGGCCCTTGTATGTCTGCACCACAGCTCCTGTTCGTTCCGTGCCTATGGCCGGATACGTATTGCACATCGGTTAACCTGACGCCGCAGTCAACTCATGTGCTTGGATCGGATCGAGCTATTGAGTATTGGGCCTGCATACTCGCTCATCCGTATCCTTTGCGTACCGCCCCATGGCCCTTGTATGTCTGCACCACAGTTCCTGTTCGTTCCGTGCCTATGGCCGGATACGTATTGCACATCGGTATACCTGTCGCTACTCAGGCAACTCGTGTGCGTGGATTGGATCGAGCTCATGGGGTGTGTAGAGATTCCATGTTATAATTGCAAGTCCATATCCACTTTATAGGTTAAAGTCATAAGTTGTGATTGCACAACCATACTTCATAAGAGTTTAATAACTCTTCAACTAACTTTCGTTCTGGTGTCTTGGTATCAAATCGCATAAGACACAAGATTCTACTGGCCAAATAGAATCTAGCACATTGGTTAACCTGGCGCCGCAGTCAACTCATGTGCTTGGATCGGATCGAGCTATTGAGTATTGGGCCTGCATACTCGCTCATCCGTATCCTTTGCGTACCGCCCCATGGCCCCGTCCTTAGAGTTAATGACTAATAGGCTTAACTCTTTGTATGTCTGCACCACAGTTCCCGTTCGTTCCGTGCCGTGGCCGGATACGTATTGCACAACAGTAGATACCATCACCTGACGTATCTAACACACCACTATTGTAACTCGTCGTCGAAGGACCTTTCAAGTGCCTGATGGCCAGGGGAGCTCTTACACGGCACGGAGACACAGTGATGCTCGCCCATCACAGTGTACAACGATCGAGTTTGCTTAAGTGTCTGGGTACCTACACACCAGACACAATGCAATGGCCACGGATTCACACAAGGCACATCACATGCAGAAAGCTTCACCAGATTATGACACATACCACACTCTTGTAACTCGTCGTCGAAGGGGCGTTCAAAGTGCCTTACGGCTAGGGGAGATCTAGCACGGCACGGAGACACAGTGATGGTTGCCCATCAAAGTGTACAACGATCGAGTTTGCTTTCCGCGCAAGCGTTCTAAGTGTCTGGGTACCTACACACCAGACACAATGCAATGGCCACGGATCCACACAAGGCACATCACATGCAGAAAGCTTCACCAGATTCTGACACATACCACACTCTTGTAACTCGTCGTCGAAGGGGCGTTCAAAGTGCCTTACGGCTAGGGGGGATCTAGCACGGCACGGAGACACAGTGATGGTCACCCATCAAAGTGTACAACGATCGAGTTTGCTTTCCGCGCAAGCGTTCTAAGTGTCTGGGTATCTAAGCACCAGACACAATGCAATGGCCACGGATCCACACAAGGCACATCACATGCAGAAAGCTTCACCAGATTCTGACACATACCACACACATGCAACTCGTCGTCGAAGGGGCGTTCAAGTGCCTTACGGCTAGGGGAGATCTAGCTCGGCACGGAGACACAGTGATGGTCACCCATCAAAGTGTACAACGAACGAGTTGGCTTTCAACAAATTCTGACACATAGCAAGCGAGCGACCGAGCTACACCGAAGGCAGCTCATGGTTGGTCACTCGCGGACGATCATCAGTAATGATCCTTCCGCAGGTTCACCTACGGAAACCTTGTTACGACTTTTACTTCCTCTAAATCATCAAGTTCGGTCAACTTCAGCCATGCCAGCTGCAGCTCACGAAGGAACCGCGGAAGGTAAGCCTCCAGAAACCTCACTAAATAATCCATCGGTAGTAGCGACGGGCGGTGTGTACAAAGGGCAGGGACGTAATCAGCACTAGCTAATGACTAGTGCTTACTAGAAATTCCAGGTTCATGGGGACCGTTGCAGTCCCCAATCCCGACTAGATGGGCATTTTAGTGATTTCCCGTTCCTCTCGGAATGGGGGCGCCTATTGGCGAGAACACGCTGCGACCCACATTGTAGCACGCGTGCAGCCCAGAACATCTAAGGGCATCACGGACCTGTTATCGCTCATTCTCAGCTTGCTAAACACAAGTTGTCCCGCTAAGCAGGGCAAACGTAGCCGACGACCGCCCGTGAAGGCGCCGCCCGGCTGTAACGTCAGGTGCGCCCGGAGGCGCACTGCTGACAGCGTTCTAGTTAGCATGTTTGAGTCACGTTCGTTATCGGAATTAACCAGACAAATCATTCCACGAACTAAGAACGGCCATGCACCACTACCCTTAAATTTGAGAAAGAGCTATCAATCTGTCTTACCTCGATAAGTTTGGACCTGGTAAATTTTCCCGTGTTGAGTCAAATTAAGCCGCAAGCTCCACTTCTTGTGGTGCCCTTCCGTCAATTCCTTTAAGTTTCAACTTTGCAACCATACTTCCCCCGGAACCCGATTTTGGTTTCCCGGAAGCGACTGAGAGCACCGAATAGGGGTAGCGTCTCCCAATTGCTAATTGGCATCGTTTACGGTTAGAACTAGGGCGGTATCTAATCGCCTTCGATCCTCTAACTTTCGTTCTTGATTAAAGAAAGCATCCATGGCAAACGCTTTCGCTTCAGTTGGTCCTACGACGGTCTACGAATTTCACCTCTCGCGCCGTAATACCAATGCCCCCAACTACTTCTGTTAATCATTACCTCTAGGTTTCTGACAAACCAACGAAATCGTATAAACCGAGGTCATATTCCATTATTCCATGCAAGATTATTCTCGGCCAACGCCAACCCCACGGGGGGGCCGGACGCTTTGTCTTAGCCTGCTTTGAGCACTCTAATTTGTTCAAGGTAAATGTGAGTATCTTGAGCACCATGAGGAGCCCGTGCCGGAGTTAACCGGTAGCACGGTACTCGTTCACAGAGTAACGCCCAAGTACACCATTGTGAGTCGCAGCCGTGAGCGCGCGCACGAACGGCCCCGGCGTGTAACCGGGCGCCCGTGGCGGTCACGTGTCTGGACGGGCAATCAACTTCGAACGTTTTAACCGCAACAACTTTAATATACGCTAGTGGAGCTGGAATTACCGCGGCTGCTGGCACCAGACTTGCCCTCCACTTGATCCTTGTTGAAGGATTTATACTCAACTCATTCCAATTATGGACCATCGTTAGAGAGGTCCATATTGTTATTTCTCGTCACTACCTCCCCGTACTGGGATTGGGTAATTTACGCGCCTGCTGCCTTCCTTGGATGTGGTAGCCATTTCTCAGGCTCCCTCTCCGGAATCGAACCCTGATTCCCCGTTACCCGTCGCAACCATGGTAGTCCTCTACACTACCATCAATAGTTGATAGGGCAGACATTTGAAAGATCTGTCGTCAGTCGACAAGCGACCATACGATCTGCGTCCTTATCCAGACTTCAACTCAAGCCGCCCGGAGGCGATTGGTTTAACTAATAAGTGCACCAGTTCAGCTACCCGCGAGGGCAACAGTCCCGGCATGTTGCATGTATTAGCTCTGGATTTTCCACAGTTATCCAAGTAACTAGTGGTAGGATGATCTTGTGAATTATAGCTGTTATACTGAGCCTTATGCGGTTTCACATTCATTTATGTTTGTACTTAGACATGCATGGCTTAACCTTTGAGACAAGCGTATATTACTGGTAGGATCAACCAGAATTCGTTCCACTACAGACACACACTCGCTTAGTGGGAAATAAATTTCCACACAACTCTCTCTCTCTAGAACCATATGGAATGGCTCTTTGGTGTTGGGTAAGGCACCAATTTGTTGGGGTGTAACGGTCACCACCAACTTTAAGTTTGTTAGGGCACAACGGAAACCACTAACTAAACTTTAGGAAACTAAATTTCCTCACACATTATCTCTCACCATATTAGCACTAGGTGCTATCCACGATTGTACAACGTTTCAACTCTTGAATCGACCGTAGGGCCGCGGAATTGCTTCCGGGCCCCTATTCTCGCTATTAATTGTTCATCTCTTTCAATACATCGAGTTCGTTCCATTGGGTAGTTCGCATGGCGAACGTTTTGATGCAGCCCCCTGGGGGACCACGGCACTTTACACCGGGTATGGTGTATGCGCAACCTACAGATAACAATAAACCCCTTATGCGTGTGTAAACCGATGTTGGGCTGCTCAACATCTTTCATGGTTACATCACTTGCACCAGAACCCACGGTGCCGATTTGGTAATATGTTGTACATTTACTCTCAAGATGTACGCTTCGGCCCCTTATTCAGGGGCTCAAGCTATTACCAGCAAGATCAATCCTCATCCAGACTTGAACTCGAAACACCCGGAGGCGAACGGTTTAACTAATAAGTGCACCAGTCTTGAATCCATGCGTCGGTGGAAACAATGCCGGCATGTTGCATGTATTAGCTCTGAACATAGCGAGTGATTGCCTTGTAGCTGTCGAACTGAGCGTAGAATGTGATTATCGCTCACTTGAAAGGGTCAAGCCCTTTCGAGTCGTCCGGTTTTTACGCCAGACGACTCGGTTCACCATCTTTCGGGATACAAGTTGACTAAGTGGTACCACTACACTTATCAACTTTCGATTTGGTAATCCTCATCCAGCTTCCTTTCTGGAGGTCCCGAGGATTACCAATTGGGCTGTCATACTGAGCTCATATATTGGAGATCGATAATGCACACTTCTTACACGACTGACCAGTCGACAGCGCTGCCTTCCTATTATGCGTGTGTAAACCGATGTTGGGCTGCTCAACATCTTTCACGGTTACATCACTTGCACCAGAACCCACGGTGCCGATTTGGTAATATGTTGTACATGGTCTCAAGATGTACGCTTCGACCCCTTATTCAGGGGCTCAAGCTATTACCAGCAAGAACAATCCTCATCCAGACTTGAACTCGAAACACCCGGAGGCGAACGGTTTAACTAATAAGTGCACCAGTCTTGAATCCATGCGTCGGTGGAAACAATGCCGGCGTGTTGCATGTATTAGCTCTGAACTTAGCGAGTGATTGCCTTGCAGCTGTCATACTGAGCGTAGAGCGTGATTATCGCTCACTTGAACCATGTTGAATGGCTCTTTGGTGTAGGGTAAGGCACCAATTTGTTGGGGCACAACGAAACCACCAACTTAAGACTTGCTTATAGGCATTTCAACGTTTTCAACTCTTAAATCGACCGTGTTTCATTATCATCTCTTCTTCTTATTAAATGCATCGAGTTCGTTCCATTGGGTAGTTCGCGTGGCGAACGGTTTGATGCAGCCCCCCGGGGGGGACCACGGCACTTTACACCGGGCATGGTGTATGCGCAACCTACAGATCACCAATATATTTGTGATCGATAATGCACACTTCTTACACGACTGACCAGTCGACAGCGCTGCCTTCCTATTATGCGTGTGTAAACCGATGTTGGGCTGCTCAACATCTTTCACGGTTACATCACTTGCACCCGAACCCATGGTGCCGATTTGGTAATATGTTGTACATGGTCTCAAGATGTACGCTTCGACCCCTTATTCAGGGGCTCAAGCTATTACCAGCAAGATCAATCCTCATCCAGACTTGAACTCGAAACACCCGGAGGCGAACGGTTTAACTAATAAGTGCACCAGTCTTGAATCCATGCGTCGGTGGAAACAATGCCGGCATGTTGCATGTATTAGCTCTGAACATAGCGAGTGATTGCCTTGTAGCTGTCGAACTGAGCGTAGAATGTGATTATCGCTCACTTGAAAGGGTCAAGCCCTTTCGAGTCGTCCGGTTTTTACGCCAGACGACTCGGTTCACCATCTTTCGGGAAGGGACCGTCTCGGTCGCAAGCTGCTCCGGTCCCCAAACAACCTGCGACAAATGATAGGAAATGCCGACATCAATACGTGTTCAGTTTGGTTTATCGCTCATAGGTCTTTTTGACCATCGATCCCTGATTATAACTCTCAATTAAACAGTCAGGAGAGTAAGGCATGCCCATCGATATCTCATCGACAGGCGATACCGCAAGAACGGCCAACGACACATCAGGTGATCGATTATTGCTACGACTTTTGCTTAATCGTTTCCACTCCTTAGAGAAAGAAACCCCCGGGGACCGTCTCGGTCGCAAGCTGCTCCGGTCCCTAAACAACCTGCGACAAATGATAGGAAATGCCGACATCAATATGTGTTCAGTTTGGTTTATCGCTCATTGGTCTGTTTGACCATCGATCCCTGATTAAACTCTCAGTAATCCAGTCGGGAGAGTAAGGCATGCCCATCGATATCTCATCGACAGGCGATACCGCTTGAACGGCCAACGACACATCAGAGGATCGTATCTTGCTACAACTTTTGCTTAATCGTTTCTTCTCCTTGGAGAAAGAAACCCCCGGGGACCGTCTCGGCCGCAAGCTGCTCCGGTCCCTAAACAACCTGCGGCATCAAATGATAGGAAAAGCCGACATCAATACGTGTTCAGTTTGGTTTATCGCTCATTGGTCTTGTTTGACCATCGATCCCTGATTAATACTCTCAATTAGAAGGTCGGTAGAGTAAGGCATGCCCATCGATATCTCATCGACAGGCGATACCGCATGAACGGCCAACGACACATCAGAGGATCGTATCTTGCTACAACTCTTGCTTAATAGTTTCCACTCCTTGGAGAAAGAAACCCCCGGGGACCGTCTCGGCCGCAAGTTGCTCCGGTCCCTAAACAACCTGCGGCATCAAATGATAGGAAAAGCCGACATCAATACGTGTTCAGTTTGGTTTATCGCTCATAGGTCTGTTTGACCATCGATCCTAGAATTCAACTTTCGAGTAAGGCATGCCCGTCGATATCTCATCGATAGGCGATACCGGTAGAACGGCCAACGACACACATCTAGGATCGCATTTACTCTTCCTTGGATGGATAACCAATACCCTAGGACCGTTTCATCGCGAGCTGCTCCGGTCCTCAAACAACTCGCGAACCACCGATAGGATGATATTAGGAATGGCCGACTTTCATCCTTTAACTCTCAGTTCTGCTTACCAAAACATAGGTACTTGGACCTTAAAGACCACTATATGTTCCCCGATCGGGGGCAATCGGAACGTCTATCCATCATCAACATCGTTTCACTCATTCCGAACCACCAAATTGGACAGACAGTACCATATTCACCAACCGATTGCTTCAACTTCGCAAACTGTATGGTAAGTTCTACTAATTTCACATCTTACCATCGACTAATAGTGCATAAATCCACTTGGAAATCACTTTTCCTTGGTCCTCGGACCTTCTACGACAACGTCCAACAAATATCCGAAGTCGTTTCCCAACTTAGACCAAGCATTTCGTATCTTTACTTCTAATCGATTTTTTCTCTCATAATTGACGATCAAAATCTAAAAACCACATTTTGAGCCAGAAGCAGTCGTCCGATCGTCCTGGGGGTAGTCTCAATCGATTTAGAAGGGCCCAATTCATAAAGATACGTACTCAGTCAAATTCATGCTTCTGGCTCACCTACCCCCTATATAGAAAACGAAAGCGTACAGGCGTGGAAAACGTGCCATTTTTCTCCATCACGGACTTTTTTTTTCTCGTTGCACCGACTCTAGTAAAAAAGTGAAATTTTTTACTAGTTACCAACTTTTGCAAATTATCATCGGATATCACTTTTCATGGTCTATAGTAAGTTCTTATCACGTTTTAGTAGTTTTTGAAAAAAAAATTTTTTTGAACTTTTCAAAATTTTTCAAAACAAAGTTTTTGTAGGCGGTTTTGTGTATGGAGGGTTACTAGTCTCGGGGTCACTGTTTGACCAAAAAACCACTATATATCATTCGAAAGGTAATTTCAAGGGCTACAAAAAATTGTTCTACGGCACCCCCCTCCGACGTCTAGTATTCGAGTTATTGGCCAAAAACCATCACTTGAGCGATTTTTCGTTCAGGGTACCCGACTCTAGTAAAAAAGTGAAATTTTTCTCGATTGACCAAGTGTTGCAAATGACCATCGGATTTCACTTTTTATGGTCTATAGTGAGTTCTGATCACGATTTGGTACTTTTTGAAAAAATTTTTTTGACGCACTTTTCAAAATTTTGCAAAACCAAAACTTTTTAGGCGGTTTTGTGTATGGAGGGTTACTAGTCTCGGGGTCACTGTTTGACCAAAAAACCACTATATATCATTCGAAAGGTAATTTCAAGGGCTACAAAAAATTGTTCTACGGCACCCCCCTCCGACGTCTAGTATTCGAGTTATTGGCCAAAAACCATCACTTGAGCGATTTTTCGTTCAGGGTACCCGACTCTAGTAAAAAAGTGAAATTTTTCTCGATTGACCAAGTGTTGCAAATGACCATCGGATTTCACTTTTTATGGTCTATAGTGAGTTCTGATCACGATTTGGTACTTTTTGAAAAAATTTTTTTGACGCACTTTTCAAAATTTTGCAAAACCAAAACTTTTTAGGCGGTTTTGTGTATGGAGGGTTACTAGTCTCGGGGTCACTGTTTGACCAAAAAACCACTATATATCATTCGAAAGGTAATTTCAAGGGCTACAAAAAATTGTTCTACGGCACCCCCCTCCGACGTCTAGTATTCGAGTTATTGACCAAAAACCGCAACTATAGCGGTTTTTCGTACAGGGTACCCGACTCTAGTAAAATGATGCGATTTTTACTAGTCTAGGAACTTTTTGGTCAAAAAATCAAGTATATGTCATTCGATAGATAATTTCAAGGGCTACCAAAAATTGTTCTACGGCACCCCCCTCCGACGCCTAGTATTCGAGTTATTAGCCAAAAACCGCAACTTAAGCGGTTTTTCGTCCAGGGTACCCGACTCTAGTAAAATGATGCGATTTTTACTAGTCTAGGGAACTTTTTGGCCAAAAATCAAGTATATGTCATTCGATAGATAATTTCAAGGGCTACCAAAAATTGTTCCACGACACCCCCCTGCGACGTCTAGTATTCGAGTTATTAGCCAAAAACCGCAACTTAAGCGGTTTTTCGTCCAGGGTACCCGACTCTAGTAAAATGATGCGATTTTTACTAGTCTAGGGAACTTTTTGGCCAAAAATCAAGTATATGTCATTCGATAGATAATTTCAAGGGCTACCAAAAATTGTTCCACGACACCCCCCTGCGACGTCTAGTATTCGAGTTATTAGCCAAAAACCGCAACTTAAGCGGTTTTTCGTCCAGGGTACCCGACTCTAGTAAAATGATGCGATTTTTACTAGTCTAGGGAACTTTTTGGCCAAAAATCAAGTATATGTCATTCGATAGATAATTTCAAGGGCTACCAAAAATTGTTCCACGACACCCCCCTGCGACGTCTAGTATTCGAGTTATTAGCCAAAAACCGCAATTATAGCGGTTTTTCGTCCAGGGTACCCGACTCTAGTAAAATGATGCGATTTTTACTAGTCTAGGGAACTTTTTGGCCAAAAATCAAGTATATGTCATTCGATAGATAATTTCAAGGGCTACCAAAAATTGTTCCACGACACCCCCCTGCGACGTCTAGTATTCGAGTTATTAGCCAAAAACCATTCATACTTGAGCATTTTGCTCATTTTGCCTGTACGGGTACCGGGGACTAGTAAAATCAGGCCAATTTTACTAGAGTAGGGGTCCTTTTTGGTCAAAAAAACAACTTTTGCTCGTTCGATAGGGAATCGATAGGGCAACAAAAAATCGTTCTACGACCCCCCCTTCCGATGTCTAGTATTCGAGTTATGGGCCAAAAACAGTTTATAGATAATTTTTCACTCGATTTTTCACCAAGTATCGCACATTACTCCGGTTCTATACATTGGATCGTCAATCTTTAAGATTTTATGGGTAGTTCCAACTGTTTGCTACATTTCATCCATACATCACCAACCGATTCAATGTCTGTGCTAGAAGTTATTAGAGGAATAAAAAAATTTACCCTTGGCTTTGGACCGTACAATTTTACCCATTTTTGGCCCATATTTGCCCCATAGCTCCGCCGGTATCCAAGATATGGCCACACTTTCTTCTGGCCATGGGTAGATGGCACTTGTGGCTAGATTTCTTCCATGCACCACTAATCGCTACCATGTCTGTGGCCGGAGCTATTCAAGAAAGCGCCTCGCGCACTTGGTCGGATTTTTGGTCCAACTAGCACCATTTTTGGCCCATATTTGCCCCATAGCTTCGCCGGTATCCAAGATATGGCCACACTTTCTTCTGGCCATGGGTAGATGGCACTTGTGGCTAGATTTCTTCCATGCACCACTAATCGCTACCATGTCTGTGGCCGGAGCTATTCGACGAACAACCATCGCATTTACCTAGGTACTTTTTCGGATTTTTGGTCCAACTTGCACCATTTTTGGCCCGTATTTGCCCCATAGCTCCGCCGGTATCCAAGATATGGCCACACTTTCTTCTGGCCATGGGTAGATGGCACTTGTGGCTAGATTTCTTCCATGAACCACTAATCGCTACCATGTCTGTGGCCGGAGCTATTCGACGAACAACCATCGCATTCACCTTCTCGTTGCACTTCTTCGGGAATTTGGTGCAACCAAGTTTTCACTATAACTTGGTCATTTTCCGTCCATCGGACATGCGGTTTTGGGTGTCGATACTTGACACCGCACGCTACAATATGTTCCTCCACGACCATGTGGTCCGATGCTTCCAACAGGAGCTATTCGAGGATTACCGATTTTTCACCATTAAAAATGCTCAATTTTGCACCAACTTTTGCCTATAACTCAGGCTGTATCGATCGGATCTTCAATCTTGAAAAAGTTTTAAATAGGTGGCACCAAATGCTACATTTCGTTCTTCCACGTCAACTTTGTCCGATGTCTAGCAAAAAAGTTATTCGCGAACCAAGTCCAGAACCCATGCAATGGCTGCCCTCATTGCATACATCACGGCGGTTAACTCTCGTTACTCTATACCGTGGACTTGGTACTTTTTCAGGCATTCGTTGCTACTTCTCGGTTCATGATATTCGTTTACGGTCTTCACTAGGGCATTTGGTGCTCCTTATCGGTTCATGATATTCGTTTACGGTCTTCACTAGGGCATTTGGTGCTCCTTATCGGTTCATGATATTCGTTTACGGTCTTCACTAGGGCATTTGGTGCTCCTTATCGGTTCATGATATTCGTTTACGGTCTTCACTAGGGCATCTGGTAATGGGCTTCCCACTTTCTACTGATCGATCCATACTCACTTGCGTGCACCTAGCCTAGGAAGGTTTCCTATGGCTTCCCATCTTTCTACTGATCGATCCATACTCACTTGCGTGCACCTAGCCTAGGAAGGTTTCCTATGGCTTCCCATCTTTCTACTGATCGATCCATACTCACTTGCGTGCACCTAGCCTAGGAAGGTTTCCTATGGCTTCCCATCTTTCTACTGATCGATCCATACTCACTTGCGTGCACCTAGCCTAGGAAGGTTTCCTATGGCTTCCCATCTTTCTACTGATCGATCCATACTCACTTGCGTGCACCTAGCCTAGGAAGGTTTCCTTGGGCTTCCCATCTTTCTACTGATCGATCCATACTCACTTGCGTGCACCTAGCCTAGGAAGGTTTCCTATGGCTTCCCATCTTTCTACTGATCGATCCATACTCACTTGCGTGCACCTAGCCTAGGAAGGTTTCCTATGGCTTCCCATCTTTCTACTGATCGATCCATACTCACTTGCGTGCACCTAGCCTAGGAAGGTTTCCCTTTGGTACCGACTTCCATCTACGCACTCGATATAACCTAGGTACTTGGTACCGATGATGGTTAACACTCAAGCATTTCTTGCATCCTGCGTGCAAGGTACCAATTTTCACTTCTTAGGTACGTTTATGGGCCCGCATTTATCCAATATCGCTCCGATGGCCTTTCGCATTATTTCATCCGATAGCCCTTGCCAAAAGCTACCAAAAGTTCCTCCACGGCCATGTGCTCCGACGCTTAGTTTAGGAAATATTCGAAAAAATTCATCTTAGGAAAAATTTTCTTATTGGAAAATCACCTTAAATCGATGGCCATTTTTTGGGCAAAAACTTTAACGTCTTCCCGACTTTGCGGGAATTGCGAATTTTAGGCACCCAGAGAAAATCTTTTACTTTAAGGGGGCGGCCGCGAAGTTGCCCAAAGTCTCGGACACAAAAATTCTCAAGTTCCCCACTCTAGTAAAGCGCCCTATGAGTATCTCCTGGCCCGCGAGCTCTGCGAGCGGGCCAGCTTCGGCGATTTTTGCCTTTTCGCCTAGGCGGTTCTTCTACGAAATTGGTCCACAGCTTTTGCTCAGAAAGCTAGCATTTGTTGCAACAGTTAGGTACTTGGTACCACATTTTGGTATCCATTTGGGCATTTGTGGCAACTACTCGGTACTTTGGCCCACATTTCGCTCTACTCGGGCTTCTATGGTGGTACTTGTCGGTACTTCTGGCCAACTTAGGCCAATTGGGTGCAACTTGTGGGTACTCTGTGGGTACTTTAGGGCGTATTGTGTCTTTCGGGTGAACCTTCGCTATACTTCATGGGTACTGATGGCCAACTTAGGAACATTCAGTGCAACCTTTGGGCCTAAGGAAATT
This sequence comes from Anopheles funestus, assembly GCF_943734845.2. Taxonomy (NCBI): domain Eukaryota; kingdom Metazoa; phylum Arthropoda; class Insecta; order Diptera; family Culicidae; genus Anopheles; species Anopheles funestus. Next base: position 2,395 of record NW_026045069.1, on the reverse strand, counting down.
TGTCCAACTCTTTGGACTTAGAAAATTTTCTGGACTTAGAAAATTTTCTGGACTTGTAAAAATTTTCAAATGTTCAATTTGGCCCACATTTCGCTCTACTCGGGCCTCTATGGTGCTACTTGGCGGTACTTTTGGCCAACTTAGGCCAATTGGGTGCTCTTTGTGGATACTCTATCGGTACTTTTGGCCAACTTAGGCCAATGGGGTGCTATATGTGGGCGCTCTATCGGTACTTTTGGCCATGTTAGGCCCATTCGGTGCTATATGTGGGTGCTCTATCGGTACTTTTGGCCATGTTAGGCCCACTCGGTGCTATTTGTGGGTACTCTATCGGTACTTTTGGCCATGTTAGGCCCACTCGGTGCTATTTGTGGGTACTCTATCGGTACTTTTGGCCAACTTAGGCCAACTCAGTGCTTCTTGTGGGTACTCTATCGGTACTTTTGGCCATGTTAGGCCCACTCGGTGCTATTTGTGGGTACTCTATCGGTACTTTTGGCCAACTTAGGCCCATGGGGTGCTCTTTGTGGGTACTCTATCGGTACTTTTGGCCATCTTAGGCCCATTCGGTGCTATTTGTGGGTACTCTATCGGTACTTTTGGCCAACTTAGGCCAATTGGGTGCTCTTTGTGGGTACTCTATCGGTACTTTTGGCCATGTTAGGCCCACTCGGTGCTATTTGTGGGTACTCTATCGGTACTTTTGGCCAACATAGGCCAATTGGGTGCTACTTGTGGGTGCTCTATCGGTACTTTTGGCCAACTTAGGCCAACTGGGTGCTATTTGTGGGTACTCTATCGGTACTTTTGGCCAACTTAGGCCAACTCAGTGCTTCTTGTGGGTACTCTATCGGTACTTTTGGCCAACTTAGGCCAACTCAGTGCTACTTGTGGGTACTCTATCGGTACTTTTGGCCAACTTAGGCCAACGCGGTGCTATTTGTGGGTACTCTATCGGTACTTTGGGACATATTATGTCCTTCGGGTGAACCTTCTCGATACCTCATGGGTACTTGTGGCCAACTTAGGAAAATTCAGTGCAACCTATGGGCCTTTGGAAATTGTTCCAACACTTTGGACTTAGAAAATTTTCTGGACTTAGAAAATTTTTTGGACTTAGAAAAATTTTCAACTTCTGTATCTTCTTCATCATGTTCCATTTTGTGGGACTTAGAAAATTTTCTGGACTTAGAAAATTTTTTGGACTTAGGAAATTTTTCAACACTTGTAAAATTTTTGTTCCTTCTTTGAAGAAGAATACTTTCCACTATTAGCTTCTTTCTCTTTTTCTTCTTAGTTGTCTTCTTATTTTCGGTCCGAGAGCGCCGACACTTGTAAAATTATCTAAGTCCGAAGACTTTTGGAATGAACCAAAAGTCAACGAACACAATACATCAACCCTATCAACATCAAGTGGCAACCCGAAGGAAGCGCAGCGGCCAGCCCATGTACAACGCGAAGTTGTAGCATGCAACCAACCAACCGCTAACCTCCAACGGCACTCAATGTATTCGTTACACATGGGCGCACCTGCACCACACTGTCGTGACCATCCAACGAGCCGTCGGTTCGGTCGTGTGTTACAAGCACCCCATCACATAGGCATAGAGTCACCACACAGTGTTCTTCAACACTCTCGTCACATGGTGCAAGTCACGGTACGCACCACCAATGTGCACTGGTTGGCCAATTCCAGCACACACGGGGCGCGCACGCGCAAGCACTAACCACCAAGCATGGGTCGCCTGAGAGGATCGATGCGAACGCATCTCTACAACTTGAAGCTCCCAGCCTGTAGTCCCGTCGTTTGCGGGCGGTCGTAGGTGTCGAAACTAGTGATATCCACAGTCGGCAAGCTCGTCCACCGGTGTTCCCAACATGTATGGTACTAACACGTGCAGCGCGAACCCGCCCTTTGCGGCCTAGTAGTAAGCGGGGATGAGACGCCAGTGTGCCAATGGACAGCACGGACGGTTCTCGGAGGGTTGTTAGGCCCGCTAGCTTACGACCACCTAATGGGTATAAGAAGCGCTATCAGCTCGGATTGGATACGACCTTAGAGGCGTTCAGGCATAATCCAGCGGACGTAGCGTCATACCATAGTCCGTTCGAACTAGTATTGAGCCAGTGGTCCGTACCTGTGGTTCCTCTCGTACTGCACAGGAATTCCGTTAAGATAGCGACAAACAATGCACACCAGTAGGGTAAAACTAACCTGTCTCACGACGGTCTAAACCCAGCTCACGTTCCCTTGAAAGGGTGAACAATCCTACGCTTGGTAAATTTTGCTTTACAATGATAGGAAGAGCCGACATCGAAGGATCAAAAAGCCACGTCGCTATGAACGCTTGGCGGCCACAAGCCAGTTATCCCTGTATCCCTGTGCTGTCAAGCC